>NC_083763.1:11099967-11167467 GCF_963514075.1 Conger conger | reverse complement strand
TTTCCGTGGACAAAAATGACGCTAATTTGATGCTTTTATCGTCAAGCCTACGACTTTGAGCGTCAGCGATGGGTGTCCTGTACCTGCAGCTTTTTGTATGGTCGCAGACACCTGTCAGAAGTGTCACACAGCCATGATTGGTTGACTGAAACAAAGACAAAAGTTTGCTATGACGAGGATACTAGTTTACCAAGTGACTTTTAGATAGCTAGCTCGCAAAATTGACAGGTTTGCGGAGAAGCTGTTTGCTAGAGTAACAATGCAGATTCTCTGAACTATAAATGCAAAATGTCATCGGATGAGGTTCCGTCAACAGACACGTAATTTAGCCTTGAGGGCTATTTTGTCTCCTGTGCCATTGGGGGGTGTGGCTGTACTGAGACCGTTGTTTCTGATTGGCTGTCAGGATGGCTTGATGGGTGCGATGGGCGTGGCCAAGGACGCGGCTGAGAAGATGAGAGGAGAGGACCTTAAGCACGCCTACGACGCCGTCCGCGTGGCCAACAAGTGAGTCGCTACGGCAACTGTGGACCTCAGCGTCTGCATCACACACATCATAATATGACATACGGTGCTGGAATAAGATTTACAATCTGGACGTATAGGGAGATTAATACAGCTCTTATATCATACTGTGCAATGCTGTGAAGTTATACTCCCGTGACTTGCTTTTTAAAAGGCTGCTGAATAATGTATGCTAATAGTCGATGCTGTAAGATGGGCATCATCAATTAGCTTTGCTTTGGGTCAGATCTGCCCTGACAACAAGTATTCTGGGCCCAGCCCATCCTCTCCAACACCAAATGTGAATTAGAATACAAATGGTCCAGTACATTAGTTCAGTGATATTAAAATGATGAATAATTGATAGCAAAATGTAAATTATTGAACAAATCCAAGCTAATTGAAATGTAGGCTATATAAGCAGAGACGGGATTGGACTTTGGCTCATAGTTTAAGCAGAAGCAACTGTGTATGTGCGTGCGTGTGGGTGTGTGTTTGTGTGCGAGTTTGTGATTCTGTGAGAGTGTGCATCTTCGAGAGTGTTAGTGTTAGTAAATGAGTGAATGTATCTGAGAAAATTAGTTTGTGAGATGGTGTGTGTTTATGTGTGTGTGTGTGTGTGTGTGTGTGTGTGTGTGTGTGTGATACCACCCTGGTTCGACCCACAGAGTATTTGCTATGTGAGAATTCGACCCCAGGTCAGGTCTATTCGATGACCCCTGCTCTATCTAAAGAGGTTATTGGCCACCATGACATCACTTCCCTGTTTCCCTGCAGGATCCTGGAGGACCAGCTGCTATCCCAGAGGTCTCAGTGGGAGGAGGAGCTGTCTAACCTGCGGCTGAGGGTTCAAAGCCCTAGGGACAGACTGATAACCTCTGACCAACCTCCCACCCCTGATCAAGATTCTGTCAAATTACTTTTGTCTGACAATATTGTAAGTGCTAATGCATAGTTTGGTTTTATATTAGTGTTTTAGTGTTCTGTGTAGTACCGCATGGGGTTTCTAGTAGTGTATTGGTGAGGAGTTTGGTTCTGTGTGCGTGTTTCCTCTTGGTTCTTAGAATTAATCAGTGATATGTGTTCTGTGGAGGTTTTGATTAGTGTTTAATTTCTCCCTGTTTATTTCAGTGCTGTATTTGTGTATTATGTCATTCCAGTTCCGTGTTTGTTGAATATTTATGTTTTTTATGGTTTATTTAGTCCTGAGTTGGTGTTTATTGAGTTGCATTTCAGTGTTGAGTTTAGTACTGTTTGTATGTGTTATACAGTCCTGGATTGGCATTTGTTGAATTTCGTTTCATTATGTTTGTATTGTGTAAGTCCTGGGTCAGTGCTTATTGAGTATTTTGCTCTGTGTTGGTTCAGTGCCGTTGGAATGTTTGTGTAGTTAGTGTGTGTGGGTGTTTGTGTAGTTAGTGTATGTGGGTGTTTGTTTAGTTACTGTATGTGGGTGTTTCTGTGCGCAGGACCTCATGGAGCAGCTGGAGATCAGGGAGCAGGAGTGCCGCAGGCTGAGGAGAGAACTGAAGGAGCTCAGACACACAGTCACACTGAGGAGAGCGCTGACACACACGGGTCTGTATCTCACACACTCACACACACACACACACACACACACACGCACGCACACACACACACACACACACACACACGCACCCAAAAACGCACACACATACACACACACCCAAATACACACACATATACACACACGCACCCAAAAACGCACACACGTACACACACACCCAAATACACACACACACACACACACACACACACACACACACATTCAAATACACAAACACACGCACAGACTTGCATGCGCACGTGTGCGCACTCACGCACATATACGCACACCCCCACACACGCATACACACACACACAGATACACAAGCGCACATATAGACAGAAATACACACAAGCACACACAAACAAAAACAGACACACGGATGCACACACAAACCCACACATACACAAGCGCACACACACACACAGAAATGCACACACACCCAAATCCTCCCTGAGCTTTTCTGTCTCACTCTCAGGCTCCACCGTGGCCTCTGGACAGGAAGTCCCGTCCTCGTCTCAGAAGAGGGCGGAGTTAACAGGACTACTGGAGTGCAGAAAGAGAGACGAGGCAAAGCTGCTGAAGAACCTCATCACAGGTCTGGAAGATCTCAGCTTTTACTCAACACCGCATCGGGTGGATGAAAACGGTTTGATAATGGGAAAATATTTTTATTACGATGATGGTGGCACTGAAATTCCATACGACAACCTGAGAGAGATGGGCTCTCTGGGAGAGGTACAACACACAGAGACCCCACCCACATAGTCTACCCTGATCTGCTCTGTACTGCTGGCAGAGGTGCATACCATCCACATAATCTACCCTGATCTGCTCTGTACTGCTGCCAGAGGTACATACCATCCACATAATCTACCCTGATCTGCTCTGTACTGCTGCCAGAGGTACATACCATCCACATAATCTACCCAGATCTGCTCTGTACTGCTGCCAGAGGTACATACCATCCACATAATCTACCCTGATCTGCTCTGTACTGCTGCCAGAGGTACATACCATCCACATAGTCTACCCTGATCTTTCAGTACAGAAATTATTCTCTTGGATATGCGTGGGGCCCAAAATATTACTGTGTTAACAGTAAGTAAGTGGTGGTATTGTGATGGTGGAAGTGACCTTTGACCTTTGGCAGACGTGCGGGTGGACAGCGCCCTCTCGCTGACCCCGGGGCTGGCGGGCGGCGTGCTCTTCCTGTGCGTGCGCCAGGCGGACTGCAGCGGGGACGAAGCGCGGGCGCTCTCTCTGTGTGTCGCTGCCATCGCCGGCCTCAAGGGGGCGCTCAAGGTGTGTCCCATTCAGGCGCCTTTTTACCTGCGCCCTCAATATCAGGGCACTGTGAACTGTGTTGCACTGTGTTCACCTGTGCTCATCTATGCTTACCTGTGTTCATCTGTACACACCTGTGCTGACCTGTGCTGACCTGTATTTTCCTGTGCTCACCTGTGCTCTCCACCTACACCAGAAACACTGTAATGATGTGGACATGACTGCACTCTGGCTGAAGAACATCTGCCTGCTGACCGACCTTCTGACCCAACACTCTACCCACCAGGTCAGGCTCTGTGTGTGTGTGTGCATGTGTGTGCATGTGTGTGTGTGTGTGTGTCTGCCTGTCTGTATGTGTGTGTGCCTGTGTTTACTTGTGTATGTGTGTGTGTGTGCCTGTGTGTGTGTGTGTGTGTGTGTGTGTGTGTGTGAGACTGTGAGAGTGTGTGTGTCTGTGTGTATGTGCATGTGTATGTGTGTGTGTGTGCGTGCCTGTGTGTATGCATGTACATGTCTGTATATGTGTGTGCGCACATGTGTGTGTGCATGTGTGTGTGTGCATGTCTGTTTATAGGATTTCTGTTGTGTTTGTACCTTTCTGTGTCAGTCAGCACATTTGTTTCATATAATAATGACAGCCTGACTGATGGGCTGTCAGCACAGAGCTGCCATTCTCACTCCTGCATTATTTAAACAGTCATTTTTTCTGCACTTCTAAAGAAAATGTATTTTTCTTAAGAGGCGCTGAATGTACTTTTTTGATAAACATCCATTTGTCTTAGTAAGGTTATTTGTTTGGAAAAAGAGCCTTGCAAACGCAATGACAGGCTTTTCCCAGATTCATAAATCAGCGGTTGATTGGTTCTGCCTACTGTCAGCGCCTCATATACAAGATGGAAAATTACAGTGAATTTTTGAATTCTGGGTAAGCAGACCGGCTCAATTAAGTTTTATGAGTGACAAATCAGGGGCAGATTACGTCACGCTTTGTGTACGAGCCACATTCAGCCGCCCTACTGCATCTCTGGCTCCAAATTGTACAAAATGGCGGCACCGGTAAACTTGACTTCCTTCACGAATGCTTTTCACAAGCCCATGGATAGTCAGTGACCGACAAAATGGCACTTGATCCACATTGTTTCTACAGTGTATGGTTAGAAGCGATAGGGTGGCAGGATGTGTTTTGAATGGGTTCTATAGGATTGTGTCCAGGCTTCCTCTCCTCTTCCTCTCCAGGACGGTAACGGCATCTCAGAGGAGCTGGTTCCCTTGTCCTCGGACCTGAGTGGCCAGCGCCGAACCCTGAGCGACCTCTCCATTCAGGCCTATCAGCAGCTGCTGTCAATCACTGAGAGTCGTCTGCAGCCAATCATCGGTGGGCTTACTGCCATAGATATCCCTGACTTTAAAGGCCCTGTGCCAACAATTTGTTTTGCATTTAAATTGTTCATGACATTTTCTACATTTGTAAACAAAAATATAATGTATAATACATTTTCCTATTGATTCTTGTTCCTCCTCTCTCTCTCCATCTCTCTCCCTCCCTCAATCTCTCCTTCATGTCCCCCCTCTCTATCTCTCTCTCTTCCTCTCTCTGTCTTGTACCTCCTCTTTCTCCTTCTCTCCCTCCCTCAATCTTTTCCTCTTGTCCTTCCTCCTCTCTCTCCCTCCCCCCTCTCCCTTTCACTCTCTCCCCCCCTCTTCTCTCCCCTTCCCCCTCTCTCTCCCTCTCCCTCTCCCCCCCCCCTCCCCTCAGTGCCCTCCATGTTGGAGAGCGAGTCGATCCCGGGGCTGGCTCTGTACGTGGGGAAGCCCAGCAGCTCCAGGAAGAGGGCGGGGTCGGACGCCAGGACGGGCGGGGCGGAGCCGGCCTCCATGGGGGCGGTGCTGAAGGAGCTGGGGGCGCTGCACGCGGCCATGGCGCGCCAGGCCCTGCCCCTCGGCCTTCTGGGACAGGCCTTCCGCCAGCTCACGCACCTGCTGTCGGCCGCCGCCCTCAACAGCCTGCTGCTGCGCAAGGACCTGTGCAGCTGCAGCCGGGGCCTGCAGATCAGGTACAGCCATTTTACACAAACACAGTAACCACGGTGATTTCTGTCAGTTAACAAAATAGCCATTACAGAACTTCCAGAAACAGAAAGTTCCTATGTTCCATTTTCATATCCTAACTCCAGATAGGAAAAGTGTATTACAGAAATATCCCAACTCTTAAGACAGATCTTTGTTATCTGTACCATGGTAATTTAATTTGGGTCCTGATTTAAGAAAAAAAGTTCAGACGTCCATTTTCCTAACTCCATCGTAACTTGCCAAAATCCCAAATAAAGTGTCCTAACTTTAGAATAGCACTGTTGGTGTCCTAACATCATCATTAGCTATTGGGACTACATAAAATTAGCTAACATTAGCTAGCTGGCTTTCCTTACTTTCCAAACAGTGGCTAAGCAGTGCCTGAACTGATGGCTACCTTCTTTAAAGGAATCTAACAATAATTTTTTCAATGATACTTTTTTTCTTTTGGCATTTTGATCAAGTTTAGCATTAGCCGTTTCTGACCAGCCCCCATTTCTGTGTGCTACGGGTGACCAGTTGACGGATGGCGCTTGGGCACCGGTGTTAATTCTGTGGCCGTGGCTGCTGCGACAGCCTTTGATAAAGTGCAGGATGGAGATAGATGGGGTTGTGAAAGCCTAGCAGTGCCAGTCTGGCCAGAGAAGGTGGGCTGAAAAAAGGAGGGGGGGTGATTTGCCCAGGTGGAAGATCCAGGTTCAGAAAGTATAAGTCCTCCCCAGTATTTTGGCCCAATGATCTATTAGCAGAATTCTAGAACTAATTAGTAAAATCGGCTGGCTGAGTTTCTGGGTGGAAGAAACACAGGGCAGGACTTTTACTTTCTGATGCCTAGACTTTCCACCTCTGGTCAAAAGGCCCATTCACATCAAGAAATAATCTCTCGGCTCTGTCATCTGCATTTTGAATGTGATGCCCTTACCTCTTCACCTGTACCCTTACCTCTTCACCTGTGCCCTTAACTCTTTACCTGTGTCTGTACCTCTCCACCTATTTACCTGTAGCCTTACCTCTTCACCTGTGCCCTTAACTCTTCACCTTTGTCTGTACCTCTCCACCTATTCACCTGTAGCCTTACCTCTTCACCTGTGCCCTTAACTCTTTACCTATTCACCTGTACCCTTACCTCTTCACCTGTGTCTGTACCTCTCTACCTATTCACCTGTAGCCTTACCTATTCACCTGTACCCTTACCTCTTCACCTGTACCCTTAACTCTTTACCTGTAACTCTCCACCTATTCACCTGTAGCCTTACCTATTCACCTGTGCCCTTACCTCTTCACCTGTGTCCTCACATATTCACCTGTGTCTGTACCTCTTCACTTGTGTCCGTACCTCTTCACCTGTGCCCGTACCTCTTCACCTGTGCCCTTACCTCTTCACCTGTGTCCTCACATATTCACCTGTGTCTGTACCTCTTCACCTGTGTCTGTACCTCTTCACCTGTGTCCGTACCTCTTCACCTGTGCCCGTACCTATTCACCTGTGCCCTTACCTCTTCACCTGTGTCCTCACATATTCACCTGTGCTCTTACCTCTTTACCTGTGCCCTTACCTCTTCACCTGTGCCCTTACCTATTCACAGGTACAATGTGAGCCAGCTGGAGGAGTGGCTGCGTAGCCGCGGGCTGCAGGCAGGGGGCGCCGTTGCCACTTTAGAGCCTCTCATCCAGGCCACCCAGCTGTTGCAAGTCAGCAAAAAGTCTGCGGCAGACGCACAGGCCCTCGTCCGCACGTGCACTGCCCTCTCCAGCCAGCAGGTGGGGCAACATCATATCGTTTCAGCTAATTTCTGTTCAGGAAACAAAAAGCACAAAACTTCACCTGCTGTTGCAAACTTCTGTTGCAGATTGTGAAGATTCTGGGACTCTACACGCCGGACAGTGACCTCGAGGAGAGGGTGACCCTCAATTTCATCCGCATCGTGCAGGTGGGTAAACACAGGCACACTTTTCTTAATGTTTGGATAGAATTTCTAAGTGCGGTCAATCTTATCCAAAAAAAGCTAATCAATCCTGGACGAGCCCCCAAATGTTTCTAGACTCAGGGCAGTGCAACCTTGAGGGAGACCACATTCTACTGAATGAATTCAAATTAAATTGACCTCATCCCTGTCTGCCACTGTCTCCCTGATTTCCCAGTTGTTTCTACACGTCAGTCATCATCTTGACTTTGCTTACCGATTCGTGGTGGTCGCTACTGTTGCCATGGTGATGCGTTTTTCTCCACAGGGACTTCTGAAGGAGCGCTCTGAGGGTCAGACTCGCCAGCTACTCCTGGACGTGCGACGCGTGTTCCCCGTCACCTTCCCTCACCTGCCCCCCCCTGCTCTGCGAGCGGACCAGCTGGATATCCCAGAGTTCCTCAAGATTTCTTTCCTACGCAGAGTCTGAGTCGAATTTCACGATTTTGGGGCGGTTCGTTTAGCGGACGCTTTTAGCTGAGGCAACTTACGGAAGTTGAAAAATTGAAGTGACTGTATCATGCAGTAATTCCCTTTTTATTTTGGCTGGATTTTCTCAAGTTTGTGCGATGGCTCAACTTCCCTATTCTGACTTCACAGCACTGGTCAGTAATGTTAGCATTAGCATTAGCCATGTTTGGAGTGTGCACTTTCCTAGTGATGACTGCCTGGGACTGCAAGCAATTGAAGTATTTACATTTCATATTAAATATTAAGTATCTGTAGTAAGATTGCTGCAGATGTTCAGTCCCATAATATCTAGTAAAAGAAATGTGTTGGGTTTAGCAGTGGCTGATTCTGTTCAGGAAGAAAGTACCCTATTTTTGGAGATATGAGACTGAATGAATGTCCACTTGATTTACTTTTCCTCATAGCGCCAATCATTGTCATTATTTCTTAACTGTTCTTCATAGTGTTGTACTGTGTATATGAGACATGGTGCAGACAGTTTACCAACAGAGATGATCTTGTGTATTTTATATACCAAATGGATCCGTTTACAGAATGCTGGAAATACAGTGAGCTCCGTAATGTTTGGGACAAAGACAATTTTGTATTGATTTGGCTCTGTGCTCCAAAATTTTGGATTTGCAATCAAACAATTCACATGTAGTTAAAGTGCACATTCCCAGCATTTATTAAAGGGTATTTTTGGTTCCTACATGTAGAGATTACAACATTTTTTATATGTATCGAGTACAATTATACAGTTCTAATTATGGAGTACAGAGCCAAACCAAGAAAAGACAAATGTCTTCATCCCAAACATTATGGAGTTCCTTGCTTCTGAAAGTATGCAACATTACAATAATGCCATGGAGCACACATGGAACACAACAATGAATGTTTATTGTTTGAGTATTATTTGAAATGAGTTCTGAGAAGACGAAACTGTAATAGCAGGAGTGACGTTTTTAAAACTCTTTATTTGGAAGCAGATACACAGCGATGCTCCCCTCCCTCCACCTCCGTCCCCAATAAGAACAACTATAATAAAAAAAATTATAAACATCTTTCGTATAAAAAAATTCTCTCATGCGATACCTTGTACCACTACACATCAGTAATACATATTTATATATTCACAAGCCTTTTGAAAAATAGAAAATAAATTAAGTTACTCGAATATTAACATAAAAAAATAAAACTGAAAATAAGACAACGGTTGGCAAGTAACATCAAAAAGACACGTGCTGGCACAAGAAAGGTGTTTCCCCCATCATGCACTTCATCCTATTTACAGTGTGGGCATCCCTGTTTGTCTACATGGTAGCGTGTTGTTAGTCATAATGTGCTTTTAAAAAATTGTGCTTCCGTGTGTGTTTTCATGGTCCCGTGCCATTTTGTGTGTGCGAGTGTGTGAGTGTGTGTGTGTGCGTGTGTGGTGTGATCTCAACACCCGCAGTTACTGCAGGCCTAGTGCGGAGGGGTTTCCGGGGAGGAGTTATCGGTAACTCGTTGTCAACGGCGTCAACAGTGCCACGCCCGCTACAGCTACTTCCAACAGTCGGTAACAGTCGCTGAGACTAACGCCGCCCTCCCGGTCAGTGTGTGGAAGAGGGTGCGTGCACAACCATCACAAGACCACCGACCTCTGAGCAGCAAACGTCTGCCGAATCAGGTGAGGCTCAGCAGAAACAGAAACGGCTCAAGCTAGGTTTTTGAAAGAGCTGGTCGCTGGTTGACCGTTTCGGACCAGCTCCCAACTTGACATGGCTCAACCCGCTCAAGCTATGTTTTGAAAGAGCTGGTCGCTGGTTGACCAGCTCATAACCAGCAAGACCGACTTCATGACCAGCTTGGCCACGCCGGTTGACCAGCTCATACTCAGCTAGACCAGCGTATGACCAGCTTGACAAGCTCAATTTTCAAGCTGGCATAGCTGGATTTTATAGGGTGGATTTTCAATGGTTGCAGTCAGAACCCGTATAACTGCGCCGGCTATGCTAAATAGGTTCGCGGTAAAACTGTGTTCTTCACGCGCGACGCTGCTCTCTAACTGCAGCTCAGGAATCTGGCCCGTTTAGAAACAGAAACCACACGACTCCACCACGCACATAGTTTTTTTTTTTTTTTTTTTTGTCTTTTGTGCTGATATTAATATTTCACATTGTAAACATTTCAGGACTGTTCAAAACAGACTGTTCTATTCAGCTAAGTTTCATATAGTAACAAATGCATAGAATTAGGTTGCAGATTAATTCAAAGGGTGGAGAGCGAACATGGCGTTTTGCGGAAGGATTGATTGTTCCACCTCCGGTTCTCACAGATGAATCCAGACATCGGCTGGCCAATGAGCACTGAAAATCCTAACGGCTTCACAGAGACAAGCTCCAGTCTCTACGAACCCGTGAAGCTCAGCCGCCCTCAGTTTAGCCTTTATTTTGAATTCAATCTGGATTGAGATCCTGGAGGATTCAGTTGATCAAAGCGCAAGACATGAAGAGGGAGATGGAGATTAGTCGTAGTATTAAAGATTAGTAATATAGGTCTTAATATAAGCCAGTTGTATTAACAGATCCAGTGTTCAACTGGCAGCCTGTAGTTAGCGAAACACACACTTAGTAGCTTGACAATGAGATTTACAGTTACTGAAAGCTGCATCCCACTCAGTGTGAAAATAAGGGGTACGCAAGTCAGATTACTTGGTCTGAATGTCACACTGGTGGGGTGTGAGTTGGGGGGTGGGGTGGGGGGTGGGGGGGGTTATCTATGATTGATGTCTAGTTTGCAGCCGTGATGCCATGTGTGCATTGTGAACATTTACACAAAAAAAAAAGTATAAAAATCATATACAATACAATATGCACATCACCCTTAACTCTGCTCACAAGTGTCCACGAAAAAAATCAAACATGAAATGCGAATGGCACCAGTGCAGCTGCAAAGCTAAAGTGAACACAAGTGCTATCCATGGCACGTCAGCTCATGTACTCATGAGCGGTCCTTCGCCAGGCGTCTATCGGCGACGGCGCTGGACTGTGCTTCGTAGGGTTGGAGGATAGCGGCTGCCTCTCGGACAGGAGGGCTAAAACGGTAGCGTAGCCCTTTAACGTGAGGCGTTTCGCGTTCCAGTCCTGGAGGAGTTAGCCTCGGTGTCCCAGCCGGGAGCAGACGGGGCGGTGGTCTACCCGTTTTTTCGAGCCCGGCGGAGGCCCACTTTGTGCTTTCCCAGGGTAGCAGAGCGGAGGAGGTGGAGGAGGAAATGGGGGTCTTGCGGCGGAAGTCGCTTGAGGTTCCTGTAACGACTTCTTCGAACCGAGCCTAGAGGTGGACGTCGGCAATGCTGCGAGACCTTGTGGGTGTCTCTGGAGCGGGAGGGGTTGAGGGAGGGTTTGGGCAGGAGGAGTAGCCCCTATCGAGGGGTAGCCCCAAACCGGGAGTGGCCCCAGGAGTGGCCCCAAACTGTAGGGCTTGCAGTGGAATGTGTTTGTCTCAACAAGCAAACAAAGTTCACTATTAACATCCCCCAAGTTAAAGACACTTAGGCAGTTCTCATAATAACAAAATAAATAGGTTAGTCATTGCACTACTGTGTATTCTCCTTTAAAGGCAATATACATATCTTTTATATATGGTGAAAACGGGGTTCAATCTACTAGTCCACATGAAATTAATCACAGTGCTAGAAGGCTTGATTTCCGCATGCAGGGCATATTATATACAAGGGGAACCACTGACACAGGCAGACCAATGGAATTAGAGGGGGACTATATAAACTATATGAACCTACGGAGATGAAGGAAAGTGAGTTCTCAAACACAGAGGGAGGCTCACTCTCACAATCTCACATCTACCAAAAAAAACCTCAAGTGCAAAGTCTTCTCGCTGCTTTTAACGTATGCGTCACTAACAGCAGTGTGCTAATTAGAACGTGCAGATTTCCAAAGACTTTTATTTTTTATTTTTTTAAGAAGGAGGGAGAGACGGCTGTTAAATTCAGACTCAGTTTGCCGGAATCATACCTCTGTGTTCTTATACCCAGTCATATACACCAGTGGTACTCGCATCTGCCCCTTTAAGGTTAGCAGTACTGCTGGTTCATAGTCCAATAACGTCAGTGATTTGGCCAGAGTTTACACTCAACACGTCCGTCATGTTCAAATGATTTGAGGGGAAAGCTGAAAACCAGCAGTACTACCGGTCCGGAGGGCCACATTTGAGAAGCTCTGATATACACGGGGCTCTTTCCAATCAGTTATTTTCCCGCTCCATCTGCCTTTCCCTGCTCCTTCTCTTGCTCCTAGCTCCATCAATCGTGGGAGAAGCGAGAAAAGGAGGTGAATACAGGGGGGAATCGAGTAAATGTGAATTAGGCAAATGGAATGTCCTTGCTCCTTCAAGCGTCACTTCGAAGCCACGTCGGTTACAGACGTGGCATACGCGTGGAAGATGGGGAGAGGTGGATCCACAGGTTGATCATTCTCACGCAATTCTGAAAAAATACTTCCGCGAAGGGTACGCTCATGTTTTCTTGCTCAAGTCAACCTCGGGAGCATCCTAACTTGGCTTCTGGCTCTAAGAAGGCACATTTAGCGGATCAGAAAGATGGTGGACCTCAATCGATTTCCGGGTCAGGAAAAGAACGTAAAAGGTGAAAAATAAACAATTGGAAAGAGCCCACAGTCTCAGTCTCTTGGTTTTTGAGATTGGCCCAACAGAGGTATTTTTCCAGGTATTTTTACCAACTTGGTTTTTTGCCGGACAGGAGGAGAGGGAGAGGGTGAACGAAGCGGAACAACAGAACTTCTAACCCTGTGAACACAGACATACCCTGACGAAGTTCTGCAATAATTTTTCACTAAAGAGAGAGGGAATGTTGGAAGGAGAGAGCTTCTTTCTCTAAACTGCACGCTGTTATTCTGCCCCTCATAGATAAATACACTCTACTCTTTTTTTGCTTTTGATCATTGGTTTTCCAAAAAATGTTTCTTACGTGAAAATAAATCACATGTAACTACAAAACGTAGTAAATATAAGTTTGACTCTGGCTGTTTGTTTAGAGTGTGTATCTGTTTCAGTGTAATGTGGCTTCTGTGTGGTTATCTCACTCAACACGTAGTGAGGACACTGCTGGAGCGGTGGACAGGGTCTGTCCCTTATAAGGACACCATAGGTAGTAAGACAGGGCAGTGTGTGTTCGTGTGTTTCCAGTTTCAGTCAGAGGAAGGGAGATTGGTGTACGGCAGGCTGGGCAATACACCCGAGTGTGTTGCCGTGTCCTCAGCAGTCATTTCTGTGTGTACCTGGTTGGTTGAACACGTATGTGTGTGTATGTGTCAGTGCAAAGGAGCAAGTGACCTCAGAGAAAGAGAGAGAGAGAGTGAGGGAGAGATAGAGAGAGAGAGAGAGAGAGAGAGGGCAGTGTCGAGGGTAGTTTGGGGCCCCGTCCCTGAGAGCGGGCCTTAGCTGCCCCTGCCCTCCTCGGCCGAGCGCTGGTCGGACTTGAGCTTGACGAACTCCTTGGCCACGTCGTCGTTGTTGCGCTGGGACAGGATGCGCAGCACGGTCAGGCCCGTCTCGTCCATGTGGATCCTCCTGCCCAGCGGCAGCCAGCAGGCCACGCTGCCCCGGGCCGCCACGTCCTTCAGCTGCAGCACCGCCATGCCCACCGTGCGGTCCTCCCGGGCGAAGCAGTAGTCCTTCACGCACACCTGCAGCTCGTAGCACTCTGGCCCCGCCTCGCTGCTCAGGGTGCTGGGGGGGGGAGAGAGACCGATACACGGCTGCTTTATCTGCGTTCATCCTGGAGCCCCGAGGGGGCTTCACACCACGAAACCAACCTTTAACCCTCTAACCTTTAACCTTTTAACCCTTTAACCCTTTGTTGAGTAGGCTCTATGTAATGCTTCTCAAAATGTTCTAAGTGTTCTGGATCGCCAGCAGTGATTGTTTCATTAGCATTAGAATGTTCACTTTAGAACACTCTCCACACATATTTCTGATATTTAGATATAGGGTTTAAAATTTTAACGTGTTTGGTGTTCGAGTTACATATGTAAATATGTTCTTCTTATCTTAAGTGTCAGTGATATAAATGGAGCACAGAGAGTTTACTTGAGTTTTACCAAGGGAACTTTTACAAAGTTTTAACAAGGCTGTCTGTGAGAAAAAGGTATTGACCCATTTTCTGCTAGGATGAATCGGGTGTGCTGAAAGTTAAAAGAGGTACCTTTGGGTATTTTGCTCAATAGAGGCAACAAACCACAAATGGAGAACAAACTATACCCTATAATTTCTCTTTCTCTTGTTCTCAACTCATCAGTAATTATGGACTATTTTGCAGGCGAAGCTTGTTAGGCTAAACGGCCTGTAATTCTGAGAAATGGTCTGATGCCATATATAAGGATGCTGTAATTATATGGAATAGAATTGGGAGAGACACAGGTGTTGCAGTGATCTCTAAGCATCTTTCATAGTTATTACATCGACAGTGCATATCACGAATGCTGGAACGTAAAGAGAAAATCAGCCGTTCGGTGCCAGACTCACAAAGCGAAGGTTTCATTGTACTTGGGGGCCCAGCTGTTATTCTTCGACTTGGTGGCAAACTTCCTCTTCTTGTCACTGAGGTGCGGTCCAATGATGAAGACCTCGACGAAGGGCCTGAATATCCCGGACGTCTGCCACCGCAGGTCATTGGCCGCCACCACTGAGGTTGGGGAGGGGACGGCGGTAGATGTCAATCAACATTTTACATTTAAGTATTTAGCGCGTGTTCTTAAGGCCGGATTACAGCTCCGCGATGTATGCAATCCCAAGCCTCAGCGACGGGCACAACGATGACTGTGCCCGCAACCAATCGTCCATCGCGCTAACGCAGCGCTGTTCAACTCCACGTCCTGCGGGCCGCGGTGTCTTCGCAGGCGTTTGCTCATATCGTGTGCTACACCACCTCATTTCACCAATGATTTTACCCGCTTGGTTCTGATAATGAGTTAATAAGTGAAACTAGGTGTTGTAGCAACACGGTTGAAGCAAACGCCTCCAGACACTGCGGCCCCTCAGGACGTGGAGTTGAGTAGAACTGCTCAAATGTAATCCAAAAATCATTGTGACCGACTATCAAATTTGATGATGGCCAGATGCAACGTTCAAGACTGTAAACTAGTCTTTATCCAGGGTGCCTTACAAGGGCCCATACACAATGGCGCTTCAAGCAAAGGCAAAGCACATTTTGGAAGGACACGGACACAGCCAGGTGGCATCCCGCTACTGAAATGTATCCTCCTTTCCTCCGGAAACGTCCGCAGCGTGAGCCCGACTCACCCTTCACCGTGACCTTGTGCTCGCCCGTGTTGGGATGGGTGAAGATCTCCACATGGATGGACACCTCTCCCACAGCATCGTCCACCCCCGAACCTGGGACAAGACCGACGGAGAAGAACACAGTCAGACGTCCGTGCCGGGGAAGCGTTATCGCTGATATCGACAAACTCTCAGCCAATCAGGATGCCTAGTGTCCGTCGCCGTCCTTACAAAAGGCAACACGAATGAAAACTTATGTAGCTTACGCTAAAGCAAGTCTGCCATTGAGGAAAAAAAGTCAGACAGTACTGCCAGAGACAGTGGGAGATTATAGTGTATGATTCACTGTGTAAGGCAGGAGGGAACTCAGACAAGGCATCCTGAGCTGTAGTTAGTCATCGAACAGGGTAATACAGCGGTCACAGCTATGAGTGGGGTGATTTGGGAACGACTTCCTGGCCTGATGTTCATGGCTCTTGCCAAATATTTTCACGGACACATAATTCTTTTCTGGAAAATAAATTGCTGTTTTTTAGCGTTTCAAGGGACACCAATATCCATTGCTAGTCCCCCTATTGCCTTACCAAATACTGACATGTAACTTTTTCAGTGTTATAATTTGAAGCTCATTCCCAAATATTGATATTATCTGCAGGACTGGGACGGGTTTGGTTACTCCCAAACCATAGCTGCACATTGACCCAGCAGGTCAGCGGAGCACTCGCTGGATGGCGGAGCGCGGGATGGAGTAAACGGGGAGAGAGAGGTGCTATGGATCGTTTGACATGGATGCCTGAAGGGTTCTCCTTCTCTGTCCTGTGGTTCAGTCGAGCAGGCAGGATCACAAAAAAAAAAAAAAAAAAGAAGAAAA
Organism: Conger conger; assembly: GCF_963514075.1. Lineage (NCBI taxonomy): Eukaryota > Metazoa > Chordata > Actinopteri > Anguilliformes > Congridae > Conger > Conger conger. The sequence continues at coordinate 11,151,455 of NC_083763.1, read as the reverse complement.
AAAATTACACATGCTGAAATGTATCCGGTCAGAACCAGTTCTGGGTCCCCTTTGCCCAGAGCGAGCATGAGGAGCGGTCAGCACCTGGACCGGTACCTTTTCGGCCCACCAGAACCTTTGCAGAACCTCTGGTGAGAGTTGTAGCACTTGATAGGTGGGGGAAAATAAACCCATCCAGATCACAGGATGCACGTAAATGAAGAGTATTCCATCCATCCATTCTCTAACCCACTTACTTGACAGGGGTGCTGGAGCCTATCCCAGCATGCATTGGGGCGAGAGGCAGGAATACACCCAGGAGAGGTCGCCAATCCATCGCAGGGCATCACAGGACACCATTCACTCACACTCATGCTTACGGGCAATTTCGAGTCCTATTTAGGACCTTCTTGCTGTGAGATGAAAGTGCTACCCACTGCACCTCCACACAGAGGGTGAGAGAGAGATACTACACAAATTTCTGTAGTATCTCTCACCCTCAGCACTACGAGGTTCCACACAGGTTCATTGGGACCGAAAAATGGTCCAGGGCGTCGGCTCCATGCTGCTACTTTTGGGGGGGGGGGCAGAGGAAGGCATGCGGTGTAAGCCCAGCAGGGGCTCCATTCAAAATGGCGGCTTAGTTTGTCTGGGGGGGGATTGGGCTGTCAGTGGGGGATGGGTTGATATGAGGATTCTGGGACGACCAGTGTAGAATGTGAGGCGCACACAGCACGGCTCCCTCCGGCCAGCTTCAGCCACTACTCGGCCTCGCCTCTAAACATACGCGATTAGCATGTTCTAACTGAACATTCTAATGCTGATGTAACAATCACGACTTCTAATTAAAAGCAACGGAGTTCCAGAACACTTTCTGGAAAACACTCTCTAGCAACTCTCTAGAATTCCACTAAATGTACTCTTCAAATCAAAGGGGGGGGGGGGTAAAGAGTCGTTCTTTGCAGCCGCCTTAATCCATCAGCACGGACCGCCGTGCATTCCCTCACGTTTCCGAACGGAGCGGTCGTCGGTCTGCCGAGTCCGCAGCGGAACGGCCTGCCGAGGCGAGCGGTGCCCGGGGGCGGCGGGAGAACTCGGGCGCGCGGGACGGCGGCGCGTGTCCGCGTGTGCGTCAGCAGCTGGGAGACGGGCCGGGATGAATAATGCGCCTGTCGGAGGGTGCGGCCTCAGCAGCAGCTCTGCAGGCAGCGGGAGGACGGCCGCCTGGGCTTCAAATTAAACCGACTCCCGGGAGAGACTAATGACCGCGCCGGCGGGGCCTCTGACGTCAAACCGCCGAAAGGCGACTTTCGCTGACGAGCGGATACAGCCGGCCAAACCGACAGACGTCAGGTTTCTCTTTTTGGAGGGTGGCCCGTTTGCTGGGGCAGGACTCCTGGGAGTGCAAATGTCCGGTCGGTCAACGAAATAATGTTCTTGTACAATCAGTCATCGCTCCACTTAAACGGTTGCTTATATCTGACAATAGCAAACCAGGTTACATTCACATCATATCAAATTTTACCACTGTGCTTTCGTATACACTATAATTACATCTGGTCTGCTATCTTCCTTGATCCACGTAAAAGCAGCATTAGGCTGATTGTAAACATGTTTCACTAAACATGTTTACTTCAACTAGTCCACTGTAATTTCTGAATCAGTGGGCATCAGTGCAGCAGCTGGGAGGTATAGTGATGTTGGCGAATCAGAGGGCTGATTTAGAGTGACAAGGATGACAGCACCTGACCCTGAGGACATAGCTGATTGGACAGTTCTGCCAGTGCCTTGTCACCTCTACTCACTGCTGTACAGAGAGGGATTTGGTTGTGCTGGTGGTGCCCTGCTCTGGGGGGTATGTGTGCAGGAGGGTGGGGATTGGGATTGGGGGGGCAGTCCAGAACAAAAAGCCCCTCCAGACAAACTGCGCCAGCCAAAATGATCATCACTCCAACATTCAGTGAATCCAGGCAAAATGAAATCTCTGCTTCAAAGACCTTGCAAGAAACAGATTGGGATCCTATGTCCATAAGGGATTCAGATTGAACCACTCTCATTGACCATCAGTCAATGACTCACTCACGCACTCACTCAAGCAATCAATCACTCACTCACCCAATCACTCACCGATTCACTCACTCACTGTCTTAATCGCCCACTCACTCACTCACCTAATCACCAAATCACTTTCTCACTCACTCACTCACTCACTCACCCACAGGATCACACACACACACACATACACACACAGGAGTTGAGAACACACAGGTGTTATGAGGACATTCCTCCAAATGACACATGCATAGAGTCATCACTGCATGTGTCCCCACAAAGTGCCGTTCCTGTGTTTCAATACACACATATGAGGGCCCCATGAAGCCACCGACACACACACACACACACACACACACTCCCACATACACGCACACACATTCAGCATGTTCACATCAGGCTTTTTTCAAGTGCCTGTGTGTGTGCATATGTGCACAGGGCAGGCCTGCGGGCACTTGTGGGGTGTTGGGGTGGGGGGGGGGGGGGTGGTGAAGGGGGAGTTCTGGTCAGTTTCTGGAAGCCTGGTCTGTCAGGACCTAGGCCTCATGCACACGTACCCTTCTCTGGGTACACATCCTCGCTATGCGTGTACCGCGCCCCCTTCCCTCCGTGAACTAGCGGAGAGACAGGGGGAGGGTGGAGGAAGGTGAGAGAGAGAGAAGGAGAGAAAGAGAGAGAGAGAGGAAAAAATAGACAAAAAGAGTGAGAGTAGAAAAAGAGAGAGAGAGCGCGAGACAGCAGCAGTCTGGAGGCCGTCTCTGATCCTCCCGGCTGTTCCCTGAAAGCCCTCGGTTCTCGCCGCGGTAATAGCCCGTCCGCGGCGTGGCTGCGCGCGGCTGCTGTCACACGTTCGTTCGTCGTGACCCCGTTAATCCCTCGCTCAACACATTCCTCCCCGGCTGCAGCTGCCGCTCGAACCGGAAAAATAATTTTTTTGCCGAATGTCTCGCGGTTTATTTAATTACATTTCAGATCGGGATTTCTGAGCAAGTCATTAAAGCCGCGTCTGCCTTAGGACGGCTGGGAGATGTTCGACTCGTCGGCGGGGGAGAAAAGAAAAGGCGATCGGTTCTCGCTATCTTATGAAACATTCCGCTACGGCTTTAAACAAAAAGTCTAAATCTTTCAGGGGAAATACGGTGCGAATCAAGTGCTTCTGCTCTATAAACAAAACAAAAACATTCGAATAAATGAAAGCACTGTCGCCGAGTGAAGGAAAAGGAGGAAAAGGTTTAGATCATTATCACGGAAACACGACTCAGAAAACCATAGCGAGCACCCCCCCCCCCCCCCCCCCCCCCCGCCCACACCCACACCGCAGAATCAGAAAGAAGGCAACATCAATAACTGACAGACGAAGATAAATTCGCGAAAAATTGAGAGGGTGGACACAGAGAGACGGAGGGGCAGCAGGGGGAGCTCACCCTGTGCATTCTGGGACTGCACAAAGGTCCTGATGAGCTTGTCGGTGGCCTGGGTGTAGAGGGAGAGGGCGTAGTGGAGCGACTGCAGGTCAGGGCTCTTCTCCAGGAAGGTCTTCTTCAGCCCCACCCCTCCCGCGTGGAAGTATTGCTGTGGAGGAAAGAGGCGAGTGGTTAATGTGGATGAGACCATGAGACCCCCCCCCCCCCCCCCCCAAATCCCCCAACCCCCCCGACACTGCGGTCCAAGCTTATTACACGCATTCACCGGTCAGCAAAAAAGTTGAGACTTTACTTCCTCACTCTAAATCGCCAAAAAAAAAAAACACTTTACGGAACATGTCAAACATGTCAAAACAAGTCCCAGTCTCGGTTTTTCATCCTCATTTCACAAACGTTGGCAAAAAGAAAATTCAGATGGAAGAACAGCAAGAAAACACTTTTACTTATGAAGAAAAAACCTAGCCCCCTGGAGAAAGTTGAAAGGAAAAGGCACTGGGCAGCGTATTATATTGCTCTACACTCATTCAACAGACATTCTGATCCACAAGTTATACTGTGGGGGCACACAAGTGCATTCACCTGATCTCTATAAGCAATAGTGCCAGACGTGGCTAATAACGCTCCCATACCATCGGAACGTTGTAAAGAAAATGTAATCCTCGCTTTCGCTGGTGACATTAATAAGGGAAGCCGGAGCCTGTATCACAAAGTAGGATTATGGAGTTAACTGGATAACGGCACTGAGTAAAACCTGGAACCCTCCCAAATCTGAAGTAAAAGGAGCTGTTCGTACTCCGTGCTGTTATCCAGCTAACTCAGTAACCCTGCTTCATGTTACCGGCCCCTAGTTTCCTGTCGTTTCAGTTTTGTGCGTCCCTAAAGCACTAACTCAAGCCAACTAAGAACTGAAACACAGATCCTGAACGCGTACAGATAACATCCAGGACACGACGCGAGACGGGGACCCTGGGGGTTACCTTGATGGTGTCGAGAGCCAGCTCCACCACCGCACACTGCTTGGGAGAGAGCGCCTTGGCCTCCTCGCGGACCATGTGCTCCTGAGAAAGAGAGGGGAGTGAGTCCGTCACGGGCCTGACCCCTTAACTTCATACCCAGAGAACTAAGAACCTGGACCCCTTACCTTCATACCCTGAGAACTACAGAACCTGGACCCCTTACCTTCATACCCTGAGAACTAAGAACCTGGGCCCCTTTACTTTATACCCTGAGAACCAGAGAACAGGGACCCCTTTACTTTATACCCTGAGAACCAGAGAACCTGGACCCCTTTACTTTATACCCTGAGAACCAGAGAACCTGGACCCCTTTACTTTATACCCTGAGAACCAGAGAACCTGGACCCCTTTACTTTATACCCTGAGAACCAGAGAACCTGGACCCCTTTACTTCACACCCTGAGAACCAGAGAACCTGGACCCCTTTACTTTATACCCTGAGAACCAGAGAACCTGGACCCCTTTACTTTATACCCTGAGAACCAGAGAACCTGGACCCCTTTACTTTATACCCTGAGAACCAGAGAACCTGGACCCCTTTACTTTATACCCTGAGAACCAGAGAACCTGGACCCCTTTACTTTATACCCTGAGAACCAGAGAACCTGGACCCCTTTACTTTATACCCTGAGAACCAGAGAACCTGGACCCCTTTACTTTATACCTTGAGGGAACCTGACCCCCAGTTTCCCTTTGAAGAGTACGTTTTTTTGATGTGAGGCTTCAACAGTAGGGATTTTAATTACATTTATTGAATTACATTTAATGACATTTATTTTCACTTTCTTGAATGGGACTTGTTTGTGTAAGTTCTTAAAATTCATTTGAACATAATTTTTTCACACAGCATATTGGTTGGGAAAAAAGCTGGTTAAGAAGACTAATGTAGAGCGGAGTGGATTTCTCTGCAGCGCTGAAGGTAAGCTAGGGGGGGGGGCTTTACCTTGAGCTTGGAAAGCTGGCCCAGCTCCTTGGCAGCATTAAAGATGAGCTGAGTGCCCTGGGGAGGGGGGACAGGGAGTGGAAAGAGAGATAGAAGGAAGGGAGAGACAGAAAGATTATAGTTTTATTATCACTGATCTCTGGCTTACTGTGACATACTAACAGCCACATCACAATCTCAGCCAGAGACTGAGAAATTCAGAGAGTCAGAAACACACACACACGCGTATATACACACACACACACACGTATATACGCACATACATACGGACGAGCACAGACACCCACAGGCGTGCCAGGAAGAGCATCCAGTACACACACACGCACTCACACATAAAGTGAGAAAACACACAACTGCACACGATGCAAAGCACATGAAAAAGATTTTTTAAATCCTCTCATCCTCTCAGCATACACCTCCTCTCTCCTGCTCCCACACATACCACTCTCCTCCAAGCACACGCTCACGCACGCACACGCACACACACGCACACACAGAGCCCCACAGTAAAGACGGGAACACGAAACACCGCAGACAGGAGTGCAGATGACAGTGTGGAAACACACACGCAGACAGAGAGAGAGACAGAGCCAAGAGGTAAAAATCATACAGTGGGGCCCACGGCCGGATGCAGTGGAGCTACGGCGATATATCGCGTATCCATGACGATGAGATACTCAATTAACAGGATATATCACCAAATGTGAGAGGCACTGGGTGCTCAGTGGCACTGCCCTCACCTTTCATTGGCTATAAAATATTATGTGAAAACCAACCAAAGACAATAACAAAATAACCGCCTTTCAGGAAACACCAAAGGAACTATGAAAACGTGTCAATGTTACGTCTGAGTTTACGTTTTGTTTTATGTTTTTCTCACCAACAACAGCCAGTTGTCAGGACTACCGCTAAGTGTCACCGTAGGGTCAGTTACTGTACTTTGTCGTGCGTTTAAATTGTGTGATGTCGCTGAATGATGTGTCTCGAGCTCTCCGGCACAAAACAAAGGCTCCCAAAAAACGCTGAGGGTGGGGGGGTACAGGCTGCTACACAGAGGGAGGGAGGAGGGAGGGGACGGGGGAGGGGGGTCAACGACAAACTAGAGACTTTACACCCTTTGGAAACAAAGCTGATTAACAGTTGCTTCCACCGGTTTGTTTTGACCACGAGTCGAATAACAACAAAGAGGATAGAGACAAAACAAGAGAGGGTGAGCGAGAGAGAGGGAGACAGGACACATTGAGCTGAAGTGTTTTAATTCTTACATCACTGTGACAAGCAAGCTTCACCCTTCCCTGCAAAGAGAGGACAGGTGTTAACATCGCAGGAAGTCTACCAGGGTCTCACTGACTGACTGTCTGCCTGACCAGGGAATGCACCTCTTCGGGTGAGTCTACAGTACATCCCCCCAAGGACAACATCATCCCTCACAATGCCATGTCTTTTACATCATTTAAACTACAAGAGCCATTTTAATTAGTAGAGTCCGGTGAACCTGCTATCTGACCGTACAGCTACCAGAGTTTAACATCCCTGCTGTAAAATCCAACTATGCATAAGCTGGACAACCAGCTGCCAGCTATTTCAAAACCTAGCTTGAGCTGTTTTTTTCAGCAGGGATGGTAACCAATCCCATGCTCGGTGACTATGCTACTTATCTTTGACCAGAAAATTATCTTTAGGATAAATCTTTGGAGGAAGATCTAATAAGGTCTTTCGTATCTTCGGTTGAGACTGAGTTTGAATGAGACTGTGCTTGTGCTTGTGTCCCCCTGCCGGGTTACGCACGCACGCTACAGGGCAGCGGCTTGCATTATGCATGGTATAAAGCGGGAACCAGAAGACGGATGACGCAGTGCTTTCCCGCGCGGGCTGGCGGGCAGCGGGGGCGGGTGGAGGAAAAATCTCATTTCCTGGGTTCCCGTGGGACGAACAACTATGACTGTTCCACCGCATGCAGGGTCTGCAGGGACCCCGGCGATACAGAGGAACCCATCCCGATAAAATATTTATGCTTGAATTAAGGTGGTTATCGGCTTTCCAGGTAAAAGTGCAATACACCCGTACTTTTTAAAACACTTGGATAAGTAAGTTTTTTGGAATGTTTCTGCCAGAATTCTAATTCCATGTTCTAGAACACCTTTGCTTTCATTTACCAGCAGTGACTGTGACATTAGCATTAGAATGTTTGGTGAAAGACAGGGTTACCACTGCACTAAAGTAATATAAACGGTAATCAAAACAGTATAACTGTCTAAATGTAAGATCCAACCTACTGATCTATGATTGCCGGTGTATTTCGCATGTTTATTGCAGGTTTGTGAGTGTTTATACCTCACTGTAATTGTGTGTTTGTGTGTCTTTTGCCTGTGCACCAGTGATAGTGCTCCTTCATGATTTGATAGTTGTATTTGTTGTGTAATTCTTCAAAACCCCATATAGCAGGTGGAAGATTGTGGTATACACATACATACAGCATTTAAAAAAACCCTAGCATTTCAATCTACTTTAAAAAAAAAAAGGTTTCTGAAACAAGAAAACATGGAAACCAAACCAGAACAGAGAGAGAGAGAGAGAAAGAGAGAGACAGAGAGACAGACAGAGAGACAGAGATAGAGAGTGAGAGACAGAGAGAGAGAGAGAGACAGAGAGACAGAGAGACAGAGAGAGAGAGAGACAGAGACAGAGAGAGAGAGAGAGAGAGACAGAGACAGAGAGAGAGAGAGACAGAGAGACAGAGAGAGATAGAGAGAGAGAGAATAGGCCTGTATAAACATCATATATTACAGTGTAACTCAAGTTCAGACGCAAGCAACGATTCCACAAGAGGGGACTCAAACAAGGGTAGAGGGAGGGAGAGGGGAGGAGGAGGGGGGGGGCGCACTACAATATTAAACCACAACGGCAGAGTCACCCAAAGAAGAGTCCCAGGACAAAATGCAAGAGAAGTACAAGGCAACACTGGGAGCCAGAGAGTGCCACTTCCAGAAGAGGAGAGTGCAAGGTAGAGAAACAGAGAGGGGGGAGGGGGGGGGAGGCGGTGGGCCATAGGGGGCGCCAGATTTCGGGGTGGGAGGAGGGGGGAGTTGGGCCTAGTCAGAGTCAGTCAGGAATGCACCATGCTGCTGCTGTGGAGAGAGGGGAGGGGTGCGGATAGAGAGGGGGGGCAAATGGGGGGGGGGGCAGGCCAAAGGATGACATGGAGAGAGCAGAGCTCAGAAACCAAAAAGGAGAGACAGGTGAGAGACAGGGGGAGAAGGTGGGTGGGTGGGGGGGGCAAGGGGGTAAAGTTGTTGTATTTTGCAGCCACACATAGCAAGAAGGACCGACCACCGGCACTGACGGACTGCGGACAGACAGACGCACACAGAGGAGTGCCGTACTTACAATCATCTGTGGAGGCAGAGCGGTGGGAGCGGGGGTGTAATAACCAGAGAGAAGGGTCAAGGGTCAGTGAAGCTGCCAAGAGCCCCACATCAGCATCAACAGAACAGACGAGGCCGCCGGTCTCTGATCAGACTCCGCCCCTTTACTGTCACTATCCGCCCCTGTGGGTCTCAGCCCCCTATCAAACGGCTCTGTGGGAGGGGCTTACCCCGGCGCCGTGGCAACCGGTCTGCCTGTTCCCCTGCCAGTGCCTGCTTGTTGCCACCCCAAAACAAAGAGGACAGGACAGGGGCCCAGTCCAAAAGTAGATTTGAGTCTGCATAGGCACTCTCAGCGCTTGGGTGTGGACTACTGGCAGGGGAACGCGACAGAGCGAAAGCCGTTCTGGCAAGAAAGATTGGGCGGCCATTTTGTATTTCAGTCTATCCTTTTCTCCAGCTCTAAGTGAGGGATATGGGGCTCTTTTTGTCGAAACGAAAAGAAAAACAGATATATCAAAATTAAAATAAATAACAGGCTGGTTTCCCAACCAACAGTCACAGTTCTTCGTGTACCACCCAACACCACCACCGTTCATTAGTGTACATTTGTTCCAAAAGCTCCAGTTGAAAATACTTTAATTAAATCTCACAATATGGCTGATTTGATGAATAGACCCGAAATGGAACCTACTTCAGTAACAGTAACACCTGCTCTGCATTTTGAGATGCGGTGATTGGAAACTGTGACTGACGGATGAGCAAACAGCTTTGAGCCAGGGGGTATAATGACATGATGCACTCCGTTCTCCGCTACCACGGTACTTCATGAAATTTGTTTTTATGAATGAAGGGGGGGGGGGGTGGTGCTGTTTGGGCTTGGGTTGGGAGGGGCGATTGGGCTGTTGGTTTGTTTCTGTGGGCTGGGGAGGGGGGAAAGGGGTGTCGGGTTGTCGTCTGGTCCTCTTCACGGGCTCTGTCCTGGTTCAAAGTGTCGTCGTCATTTTCACACCCTGACAGTGCCAGCGACACTCCCGGTCTTCTTCACAGACTCTACTGCGTCTGTCGGGTTCGTCTTCAACCCCCGCGGAGGTCGGATCAGGTCCTCAAATTAAACTCACAGCGGTGGAGCCTCCTCTTATTTCCTCTGGCACGAGGGAAGGTATCTTAGCACCCAACCATGCAAGACCAGCCTGTTTTTTGTTTTTTTTCCAAGAGATTTTCTTTGGGAAATTCAGCTTGTTAATGAAGACAACCGGTGCACCTTGGATATGTTTTGTGTATTGAGCGTATTGATATGTGTCCAGTGACAGTCATGTGTACGCATGTATGCAAGTGCATGTGTCTGTATGTGTATACATCTGAGTAACTAATGTGGATATGTGTGCGTATGCATGCGTGTTAACCCTGCTGTAAAATCCAGCTAGCTGGTCATAAGGTGGATTAGCTGGGTGTGAGCTGGCCAACAAGGATGGACAAGCTGGTCATAAGGCTGGTCTAGCTACCAACTACCAACTATATCAAAACATAGCTTGAGCTGGGAAAAAACCATGTTGAGCTGAGAGCTGGTCTGAACTGGTCAACCAGCTACCAGCTACCTTCAAAACCTAGCTTGAGCAGTTTGTCTCAGCAGGGAATGCATGTACGTGCGCAGGTGTGTCTGCGTATGCACGTGTGTGTGACGTTATACGTGTGTTTATGTCCGCGTACGCGAAGGAGGAGCGGCGTACTCACCGTCTGGTCGGTCAGGGGCGGCAGGACGATGGTCTTCTCCATGGTGTTCATCACCAGCTTCCACAGCTCCTTCAGAACGCGCTTCAGCACCGTCTTCTCGCAGATCTTGGCGAAGAGCGTGAGGCTAGGAGGAGGAGAGAGATGAGCTGTGCTTCAGCCACACATTGCTGCATAGACAGGGACACTCTACACCCCCGTTCCTCAAAATCACGGTCCTCGAGGGCCCTCGGAAAAACCTTGAGGGAGTCAAGTGTGAAGACAGTCTGGTTCCCAACCCTCTTCCTGGAGATGTACCATACTGTAGGTTTTCGGTCAACCCATAACAAAGCACACCGCATTCGACAGCTCGAGATCAGGTCCGCTAAATTAGGGTTGAAATGAAAACCTACAAAGGACGGTGGATCTACAGGAACAGGGTTGGGAACCACTGCTGTGCGCGGTGTCAGGAGATGAGGTGTGAAACAGCATCACATCACATCACATCACATCAGTGCGAGAGAGTATCTTCGTCTTACTTGCTGTCCAGGAAGTCCATGATGGGCTGCAGGACGTTGTCGGCGTCCTGGGCCACACTGCTGCAGGCGCTGGCTGGCACGTTGCCCGTCCCCTTCACCTGGCTCAGGATGTCCCCCATCTGCTTCACGCACTCCTCTATGTGGGGCTGGAAACTGATACAAAGACACACACATGTCACGATCATATCATGGTGGGGACCTCCAGACAGCACTGCTTCAGACACTCTTCTACGTGGGGCTGGAAACTGAGAGGACACAGATACACACACACACACACACACATCACATAATCATATCAGTGTGGGGACTTCCAGATACCACTGCTTCACACACTCTTGGATGTGGGGCTGGAACCTGGGCAGACACAGATACACACATGTCATATAATCATATCATGGTGGGGACCTCCAGAGAGCACTGCTTCAGACACACCTCTATGTGGGGCTGGAAACTGAGAGGACACAGATACACACACACCACATAATCATATCAGTGTGGGGACTTCCAGATACCACTGCTTCACACACTCCTGTATGTGGGGCTGGAACCTGGGCAGACACAGATACACACGTCACATAATATAATTGTGGGGACATCCAGATAGTAGTGCTTCACACATTCTTCTATGTGGGGCTGGAAACTGAGTGGACACAGATACACACACACACACACACACACATCACATAACCATATCATTGTGGCGACATCCAGATAGTAGTGCTTCACACATTGCTCTTTGTGAGGCTGGAAACAATGCAGAGGAGCTCACATCCGTTCTATGAACCCCCAGACACCCAGGGGTGGGTACACATCTGAAAAATGTCTTTATTCTTTATAAATCTGTGCCACAGCAGAGCAATGTATGCCTCCACCATTTTGATTGTACATTTTTGGGAGTTAATTTTTGATTAAAATGTGGTGTATACCTGCAGACAGTGCGCTCTTTATTTCAGAAACACAGGGTGTCATACATTATTGCACAGTAAGTATAAAATGTTCCACCGAAAGGGCCGGTGGTCTGAAGACTGACTGTGCTCACCTGGTGGCGAAGACCCTGCTCAGGTCATCCAGGACATTGTTGAGCTTCACCTGGAGCTCTTTCAGGATGTCACTGGCCTCCACGTTCAGCTGCAACACAGACACGCACTCACACTGGCAGCCTAGCGACAGCGTCGCACGATGATGACATGATCACAGCATGAGGATGACATCATCACTGCACGCAGTAAAAACCACAGAGGATATTCTGAGCAACATGCTAAGATAATAATGAGTGAGTCTGCATGAGAGTGGAGGAAAGTTAAAAGTCACTCACATCTTTGCCTCCCATTGCCTCGAACATCTTCTCCAGCTGGACTCGCAGCTGCTGAATGTTATTGATCAGGATGCAGGGCTGCCGAGACACAAAGCTGTGTCATGTAGTGCACACAAACATACACACACACATGCAAGCACACACATGCACACACACACACACGCGCACACACGCACACACACACACACAGACACACACGCACACACACACAAGCCCACGCACACATAAAATGCACACACACACACACACACACACATGCGTGTACTCACACATCCTGAAAGGCACATGGACAGACATGTTGGTAGCTACAGCTGACAAGCACCCTGATCTACACATACACAACATCTCGCACTCTCATCAGGGAACCGTTTTCGCTTCTGGAGAAAGAGTCAAGTGGCCAGCAACAATAAACGCAGATTATGTCACAGTCAATCACACAAGAAGCTGATTGGTGCACTGAAATTGCAACTTGACACTGAGGCCAGCTGTATTCTGCACCTCTTCATTCCTCACTTGGCGTAAGGGCGCCCATTCAAAACAAATTAAAACAACCCCTATTCAGGCCGATTTTCCTCTCCTGTTTCCCGCCGCTATAAATAGCGACTTAAGACTCGTTTAACTAATGCAAATTGCCGAGTATTTCAACTGAACAATCGCAGAGAGTTGGAAATTGCCAAAGTCTTTGCGGAGCCAGTCCAGCTATTTCAAAATAACTTCATTCAACAAATTATTTCAACTGAACGATTCAGAGACCTTGAGAGCCAATCAAACAGATGCTGTAACAAAATATAAAAGATGGATCTTTGAGTGGCAGGTCCAATCTTGCTTAAAAGGAGTCGGGGACTCTCACCACTTTCTCCTTGGAGCAGTAATTGGCAAAGTCCTTGGCGATGATGTCAGCGTAGGAAAGCAGCACGTTGCTGATGGTCTGAGGAGAGAGAGGGGAAGGGGCACAAAATGTCGTCTCATCGAAACACTTTCAACAGACTTTCAATGAAAGAGCTGATCACCAAGGACCAATGGCTCTCGCAAAGTAAGATATGTGCCTATTCATTTTGAGCATTAAAACATACAGTTCTTTGTGCTTTCATGTCATTGCGTGCATTTGCCGCGATCCCCAATTTCTATCGCATTAATCGACTATCACACTCTCAGAAATAAACTGACAGTGGAGGTACATTTTTGTTCTTCAATAATCAAATTTCCCGAAAGTCCCGTGAAAGCACAGTAATGTTTTCTTTGGATACAAGTGAGTAAGTATTCCAAGCAAAAAAGGTACAAATTAATTATATATTGCTGGCCAGGGGAGCAATTTTATGTACCTACAGGGTACAGCCCCAGTGACATGCATTTGTACCTTATAAGGCACTTTATTTCTTTATTTCTGAGAGTACACTTAATTTAGTCCATGTTCCATTTTGATATTTTATTTTACGATTTCCGTGGTTTGTGACTATGATTATGATGATTATTATTATTATAGATTTGTAGGTAAGTGGCACCTTTGCGAATCTCTTCATGTAGTGGCCCACGATCTGCGGGTCGGGGCACTCCAGCTTCTTGATGATCTCGAAGCTCTGGTTGAGCTGGGAGAAGACGTCCACCACGGAGCAGGAGAACAGAGCATGCTCGGACGTCTGCTGGAACTGTGGGCAGAGGGAGGGGCCGGGGGGGGGGAGTTTCATAAAAGGGGAAAGAGAGAACGAGCAGCAGGAGGCAAAAATAGAAGAGAGAGAGACTGCGTGGGCTATTTTCAGGCAGACACGGGCAGGTGGAAGATGCTCTCGCCAGCTGTAATTGGGAGGGGGAGACTGTGTCTGCTCCCCTGGGAATGGGTAACTAATGAACCGAGAACAACTCCTGTCTACCCCCCTCTCTCTCTCCCTCTCCCTCCCTCCCTCCCTCCATCTCATTCCCTCTCTTCCTCTCTCTCTCGCTGCCCAGGGTGGCTGAGTGCGTTCCTATTAATTCTCTTCATGCCGTGCATCCTGTTGGTAGGAGTTCGATGTCCCCTTCCTACCTGGGCTCACGTCAGTGGATATGTGCCCATACTGTGTCTGTCTAGTCATCTCCAGTTCTTTAGCCCTTTGAAGAGAAGACTTTTTGGAATGTTTTTTTTTTCCAAAATTCTACGTCTGTAACTCTAGTGAAGAAAGTCTAGTGTTCTAGAACTCTAGCTTTTAATTACCAGTAACGATTGTTACATCAGCATTAGAATGTTAGGTTAAGAACATTCTAATCACGCATTTGTGACCTCACAACCTTAAAGGGTTAAGACTTGTATCCTGCCAGCCTGAGGGTTGTGGTTGAGCTACAACTGTTCACACTGTCTGTGATGAGGAGATGGAGATGGAACTGAGGAGCTGTTATCCTATAATGATATTAAAACTATCCTGAATGAAGGGGGAAAAAAAGCAATTCAGGTTTACCCCATCCTTTTTGTCCCTCTCCAGGGCACCATGCAGAAAGTCTCGCGACACTTCCTCATTTTCATCCAGCCACTGGATGACAAATGGTTCAAACCACCTGTGGAACAGCAGAAAGATGTTTTCCAGACCACGGAGTCTCAAGCGTCAATCACAACCTAATCCAAGACGACATCAAGCGGTACTCAGCCGAGACAAAAGTCATGAGGTACTGACGCGGGGTACTCAGGCACTCGGCTCTTGAAGAAAGGCAGATCCTTGCAGTACTCGTTGTACAGCCATTTCACCTTGAAGTGCAGGTTCATATAATCTGCGCTCTTACACAGACGGTTCTTTTCATGCTCTAAGTGGAGAGAGGAGAAGAAGAAGGCCATAATTAAAGTTCAGTTAGGTCAGCGATCCTCAATCCTGGTCCTGGAGAAATACAGTCTGCTGGGTTTTGTTTCTGCCTTAAAATCAGCAACTGATTCAGACCCAAGCAACCTGGTGACCTGAGTTAGCTGTGTAATCAACTGCTTTATTCATCAATTGCTACTGAAGTGCTGAGTCACAACAAGAGCCAGCAGACCCTGAGGCTCTCCAGGACCAGAATCGAGGACCACTGGGTTCAGTACTTTTCCACATTTTTAAGGAGCTGGTGTCTGACCAGAAGTACTTCCAGAGAGAAGCCTGGAGTTCCCTGCTGTAAAATCCAGCAATGACCAGCTTCACCAAGCTTGTGTAGCTGGATACGAGCTAATCAACCAACATGGTAAAGCATAAGCTGGACTAGCTGGGTATGAGCTGGTCAACCAGCTAGTGCTGGTAGCTTGTCTGAGCTGGTTGCTGGTCATTTCAAAACATAGCTTGAGCTCGTCAAACTATGTCAAGCTAGGAGGTGGTCTGAACTGGTCAACCAGCTAAACCATGTCGAGCTGGGAGCCAGTCTGAACTGTTCAACCACCTACCAGTTGTTTCAAAACCTAGCTTGAGTTTTTTTCCCCCAACAACCTCTGAGCTTTGAGCGGTGGTGAATCAAAATGGCGGGGATGGAAGCGCCTTACCCTCCATGGCGTACTTCATGTCCTGGGCGAACAGGTTCCACATCACCTCAGCGCTGATCTTCCCCACGTTCAGCTCCTGGGGGAACCTGCAGGGGCCAGACAGCGCTCAGTGCACACAGAACTGTGCTTTGAAAAATGGTTTGAACCATGGGAGGAAGAGGGAAGTACCATCTCATGACCACTGGGGGGGAGGGGGGGCACTGTAAAACTATAGGGAGAGGGATGTACCAATGTAAAACCTTGGGGGGTGGGAAGGGCCACAGTACAACCATAGGGAGGAGAAGGGGGTACTTTTTAAAAACTGTTTTATTCCATTTTCAGGCACACCAGATTAGAATACCTCACAGAGACAATAAATAAAAATAAATAAGGAAAGAAAGAAAGATGGGTGTACCATAATCCAACCACAGTTAGAAGACGGTAATACCACTGTACACCCATAGGGGAGAGAGGGAAGTACCACTTTCTTATCATAGGGGGAGAGTTAAATACCATTGTACAAACACAAGGGAGAGAGGGATGTACCACTGTACAGCCGAACAGAGGGGTGCACTCACTGGTTGAGGCATGGAGTGTAGGAGTTCTTGTCCTCCTCTATAATGGACACAATGAGGGTGATGAGTTTGGACCAGAAGTCCAGGTTCTTGATGCTGGGGCCTTGCTCTTCTGGGGGCACCTCTCCTTTCTTGGCCTGGGGGAAGGAGATGGAGAGAAAACAACCCTCTATTTACTGTCCGTGCAGCCATTTACTGTGAAGAGCAGGTCCTGTCCTTCAGCTTCAGGCCATTACTTCACCTATCACTTCATTTACAGGCAGCAAACACAGTTTAAACTGTCACTGCAAAAATAGTTTAAATATTCCAATAACCAAAAAATACAGGCACACAGTAAAAAGTAACACATATAAATTCCAAAAACGAGAATAACTTGGATAATTGAGCAGACAAAAAAAAAAAAGCAACATTTTATTCAAATGACTACTGCCCACTGAAGTTTAAAGGACACACTTGTTCCGTTAATAAGAAGTAAATGCACTGAAAATACCTCCTACAGGTAGGGGGCGCTCACAGCAAGGCACACGGACTCCTCTCGGGTATATACTCACGGGATCGGTCTGGTACTCGCGGCTGTAGAGCTCGTGGCAGTTGTTGAAGATGTACTCGTAGGTGGAGTTGAGGCAGGCTTTCACACAGTCCTTCACCACCTGACTGGCGCGAGGGGGACTCTGCAGCTCTTGGACCTGAGGTCGGAGGACGGAGAGAGGGAGGAAGGGGGAGAGGGAGGGAGGGATAATGAGAGACAGAGAGAGAGAGAGGGAGAGAGAGAGAGAGCATATCATGATTACGGTTATTAAACAGACCGCAGTAGTAAATAAGAGCTACAGGGAATCGCAGCGTTTAGGGACATCTGACTCCGGGGCTCATGTTTCAGGTGTTACAACTCTACGACGGGCGATAGTACGGCTCCGATTTACACTGTACTACAGCAACAGAGAAACCGCAGGCTCACTTCTCTAATGACCAGTGGAAATTTAATACCTCGACTGATACCCACTCAACCTATTTGATTTGTTGTGATAGAGGTCTTATTACCTGAACAGAGAGAAGCAGGATTATTACAGAAAACCTGAGGGGAGTTGAACCTAAGGGATGTAGTGAAGTCACGGATGAACACAGAGATCACAACAGACACGGATGACAGCGAAAAGAGAGAGAGAGAGAGAAAAGTACCTTCATTCTGAAGAAGGTGATGCTCGTGAGCAGGTCGACGGTGGACTTCAGGTCCTGAAGCCTCTCTGGGCTGCTAGCTGGGAAGTTGTTCTGTGGAACATTAGATGGTCAATCAGCTAATGCTGGTAGCTTGTCTGAACTGGTCAACCAGCTAAATCACGTTGAGCTGGGAGCTGGTCTGAACTGGTCAACCAGCTACACCATGTTGAGCTGGGAGCTGGTCTGAACTGGTCAACCAGCTACCAGCGGTTTCAAAATGAGGATAGGAAACCAGGACAGTGAGGGAAGACAGGAGAGACTCAGTACCCTGTACATGGAGAGGTCGATCCTCAGGGAGTTGTGCAGCTGGTCCAGGAGCTTCACAAACCGCTCTTTCTGCAGACACAAGAAAGAGAGAAACACCTCATATTATTTTTGTACTTTTTATTTAGCAGACGCTTTCATCCAAAGCGACACACAAAACAGTGCATATCAAGGTCCTTGAACAACCGAACAGGTCAGATAAGGTACAACTCATATATGATTGGTTGCAAGGCCATGAACATAAGTCCATATTATAACACCAACTGCAACGGCCAGTGGGTTATTTCAAAATAAGAGCGAAATAAGGAAAGTGATAACCCGATATGCAGGGGGCACTTGTTCCAGCACGCCTGCCAACTGAGAATGGGACTGTTCTCAGTTATTCCCCTATCTGCAGAAGCAGAATTTCCCCTGGTTTCATTTCCAGGTTTGTGTTTTTGAATAGCCGGTGGACTGCTGCCAGTGGCAATCCTGAGTAAAGCGCTGTTTCTGAAATTGCAGCACAGGTGTAGATTTGAATGAAGGTGATTGCCTGCAATCTATTTTTCAGAGACTGTAGTTCAGGCGTAAGGAGAGTGTGTGACCAGATTCTCAGCAGGGGTATTGAGATATATATTTTTTACAGGGGTTGCAGTAATTATCATTAATATGGTGTATTTAGGATGCAGAAGGCTGTTGTCAAACTGTTTGCGCTTATCATGCTTCATACATTTATGTAATACATTATCAGTTTGAGTTTTCGAGAGTGCAGTTCATGTTTTTTACTACTGTATATTTTATGGGATTCGGCACCCAATTACTAGTTAACCCTTTAAGGTATAAGATCACAAATTCTGTGATTAGAATTTTCTGAATTGAACGTTCTAATGCCAATGCAACGATCCCTACTGGTAATTGAAAACAACGAGGTTCCAGAACACTGAGTGAGCATTCCAAAAAAACCTACAGTACTCTTCAACGGGTCAATGGGTTTGAGTTGAGCACGTTTTCACTCTCTACTGACTACAGAAATCTGTTATAAATCTTTTATGGAAATGTCAGAATGTCGCAGGGCCACAGCGGAAGTGACTCACCCCGAAGTTGGAGGCAGCGAAGCGGTCGGAGGCCGACACGTTGTTGGTGGCCTGGGTGGTGTGGGCGTAGTAGGCGTTGATGTTGGCCAACAGCGTGCTCATCACCGCCGGCACGCCGGGGCACATGTACTTGGACGACAGGCAGGCGAAATGTCTGGCAAAAAAAAAAAAAACGTGGCACGTGCGGCTACGGTTAATCATCGTTAATCATCCGTACACGCCTCTGACTCTATCCGGCAACGTCCTCCCCCGGTGCGTATGGACAAGTGACTGTACATTAATATGCATTACTATGGCTCGCTGTGCTATAATGGCAGAGCCTCGGCATGAATGGGATTATCATATTTACGGCCTGAGTGTCTGCTAATATCCCGGCCTGGTCTGATTGTGGATGACAGAGGCTGCTCTAATCACGCACACTGCCTCTGTCTGGGTCCACGAGAGGCGATATTTCATTGTGATTACAATGGCCTGTTTGTAGGGGAACCGAGACAGCACCTATCCTTGCATCGTTCCCCAAGCTCTTTTCTGTGCACATGTTGGAGACAGAAAGGTTGTTGCTGGTTGATGTGCACCTAGAATTTGCATTGTTATCGAATTTTGATTCTCATTCTATGTGGTGCATGTATGTATGTATATGTATGTATGTGGTGGTACGAGTGTAAGACAGGGATCGCAGTGAGCATTTTTGTGGTGATAAGTTAGTGAAATGGTTAAAACGACGTCTAGGCATCACAATGAAAGCATGGCTTCGTTTGGTTGAAAAGTGAATGTTTTCCAGCCGACTAGGAGGTAGGCCAACATAAAACATTAAACAAGGCTATTTGTTTATATACGGTCTACGGAACAAGCAAAACCTAACCTGACAGTTTCAGGAATGCAGAAATCCTGCCTTAATGGATAATTCCTGTCCAAAAAAAGAAAATAAATCAAAATGTCTGGAAAAAAGAGGACATCTGGGGCCTGTTTCTGGAGCCAGCCTGCAGTAATCCACAAAGCAGGATTACTGCGATACCCAGATAACTGCACTGAGTAAAACCAGGAACAGCTGGTTTTGCTCGGTGCCGTTATCCGGCTAATTCAGTAATCCTGCTTTGTGGAACAGGGCCCTGGTCAGCCTATTATAGTTCCACGTCTGGTGGATTTAGGTGAGTGCCAGTGATCAGATTCCTATGAACGCTTTTGTGAGGGTGGCCTGTAGCGTAGTGGTTAAGGTAAATGACTGGGACACGCAAGGTCGGCGGTTCTAATCCTGGTGTAGCCACAATAATATCCGCACAGCCGTTGGGCCCTTGAGCAAGGCCCTTAACCCTGCATTGCTCCAGGGGAGGACTGTCTCCTGCTTAGTCTAATCAACTGTACGTTGCTCTGGATAAGAGCGTCTGCCAAATGCCAATAATGTCAAATGTAATGTCAGTGGTCAGGGCAGAGGGTCCGTGCTCACATCATGGCCTGGTAGATGGGTTAGGTAAGTAAGAAATCTTTATTTCCCAAGTTGTCCCATATTAGGGCCTCTTGGGAAATAAAAGTTTGCACTGGCCATTCAGGGTACTGAAGCCTTTAAGTAGGAAGAATTTGGTCCCTCTTGTGTCGGTGCTCTATGTGCGTTGATTTAGTCCTCTTGGAAATAGAGTGCTAAGTTTGAGAATCCAGTGTTTCTCAAACCTGCGTCTCTCCTCCGGTGTCCAATTATTGTTCATTTGAAGGCCCGATATTTCTAGTGCCTCAAGTCCATGGTGAAGGAAATGAGCCACCAGGTGTGTGTCTGTCTCTCTGTGATTTCTAATGTTGTATATATGTTGTGCTAGTCTACATTTAATTGTGTTCCCTGTTTCTCCTACATATATTATGCCACATTGTTTGCACTTAATGGCATATATGCAGTTTTTAGTGTTTTTATTTAGTGTTTGTTTTATTATGTAGGTTGTGTTGGTAGTGGTGTTTCTGACTGTAGTGGCTTGTTTGTAAATGGGTACAAATGGTAGATGGGTTAGGGTTAGGGTTAGGGTTACACTCATGTCATGGCCTGGTAGATGGGTTAGAGTTAGGGTCAGGGTTAGGGTCCGTGCTCACGTCATGGCCTGGTAGATGGACTCCACACCGTAGCGCATGGCGAACTCGTCCACGATCTCCTGCGGCGTCTCCTCGAAGTACACCTTCCAGGCGTCGTCTCCCTTGGCGTCGGGGATCTTCACCACGCCGGTGTTCTGGATGTCCGTCACGTAGTGGAACAGGTTCTGTGCACAGAGGCCGGGACTTTTTCATTATCAATAACCCTTTAAGGTGTGAGAGGTCACAAATATGTGATCAGAATGCTCTTAACTGAACATTCTAATGTTCTAGAACACTGAATGCCGAAGAAAAAAGAAAGAAAAAAAACTCTTCAAAGGGTTAACTGTCCAGCACAGCAGAGATTGGAATATGCCTTTAACAACAATAAACGCTGAGGAGGTCGAAGCACCATTTTTACGAGGCCCCTTTGCGCCCATATGAAGGTGCATGTTTTTTTCCGCCAAGTGCTGACAGCAGGTTATTTAATGAATTATTCATAGGGGGCTCTTGGCGAAGATAGTTCCAACAGAATTGACGATCATTCGTTATTTCTGTGTCACTCAGGTGTTAGGCTTTGTATTACAAATGAGAGTAAGCTCAAAGTGCCAGCGCCAGGCACGTGCATTCGCCTGTTTTGCACGAGCTCAGAGACAAAGGCGCAGCAAGTTTCTGCGTGAGAGTGCATTGTAGGGGGTCCTGATTGTTCACTGTATTTATACAGTTGTTCTGAATGTGATTATATAATTGGCGGTATTACCAACATGACAAATCGCTGCTGCTTTTATATTCATGCACGTCTATATCTACATTCACATTTTCAGTGAAGTGATATGAGTGGTAAGTGTTGTGCGAGGGAACAAATAGTGACTCAATATTTCAGCAGATTAGGACTGACGCCTTTGCTCTCCTCGTGCGTCCTGTCAGTACTCGACTCAAACGGTAAGTGGCTGCTAGGCAGACTAGAACACTCATCTCGCTTCAACAATGCAAACACCGCGACAGCGTATTATCTTTTTTCAATCTGAAACGCGTCTGCAATAAAGCACGAAGTCCTGAGTCAAGTCAATGAGCGGCCATGACTCACCTCTGAAACAGAGCACTTATTCCATCAGACCTCAGAAATGACACAATTGTAGAAAACGGAAGTGGGATTCTGCTGTATATGGAACGGCAAAATCCTCTGGGGAATAAGCTAATAACTGTTGTCACCTGTAGGGAAAACGAGTCTCTGATCTTAAGGCCAGTCCACACCAAGAACTGTAAGTATAAACATGCGGCTTTGAAACGCCGTCCCCCTACAGGGGAAGTGGATGGAGTCCACGCAACAACAACAACGACAGTGACAAACGCTATAGGATCACTTTCAGAGCGAAATCTTTTCCAGCTGCATGAACAGTAAAACACTGACAGCCAATCAAAATCCATCTGAAATTAGTCACGTTAAAAATGGAAGATGACTGTGCCAAGAGACGTTATCGTTCATCAGTGTGGAATATCACATCGTTATTATACTAGGTGCGGACGGGGGTTTATTCTCAATAACCAGATTAAACTATGCTGAAACAAACTCGCCGTTCTCAGTAAATAGTATTATTAATAAAAATAATATTTTAGAAAATATTTTCACTGAAACATATTTTTGTAACATTTGTAACAAAAAAATAAAAAAGGAATGCTGGGTCTCAGGATATGTGTACGTGTTTCTGCCTTCTTTACATAAACGAACTTTGCATAAGACTGAAAGGTTGTAATTTGTAGTTGCCGAAACTTAGCACCGTCTACTGTATCAAAGGAGTACATTCTTTACAAAGTGTGTTTCTGAGTCTGTTTCATAATGTATTTTAAATGGCTCTATTCGAGCGTGTTGTGGTTATACATTATTGAGCGAACGAGAGCCAGGGGTGGAGAGTGGGGGTGTAGTGCACCACGGCAAAATAAAAGAATGTTATAATAAAAGTAGAACTTAATTTTGCCACAGTGGTAATTATAGCCCTGGGCTTTCGGGCCATTTACATTTGATTCAATACGAGCATGTAATATAGATTTAATTATATGGAAACACACCGTTACACACCTGACTGAGTGAATGCATTGTCCTTTTATGACTAACACTGAGAGAAATGCGCGGCTGGAAACGCCTGTCAGCCAATCAGACCCAATGGGGAAAACAATTTAAGGATTATAATGGAGTTTATGTAATGTTAATTTATGGTGTGTTCCTCTTGTTTCATGGACAATTTCCAGCAGATGGCGGAAACAAAGTCCAGTGAACAACCTTAACCGCTAACTGCACTGGACAATCAGGAGTTTTGCAGTACTGACCTTGTGCTGAGAGTGTGAAGCAACTGACAGCACTGACATTGTCATAAGGGAACGATATTAAAGGCAGTACTGACCTCGGGCTATGGGAGTGGCATGATTGACAGTCCTGAAATCATACTGCGTGTCTGTGGGCGTGATTGGCTACTGTCCCCGTGCAGTGAGGGCGACATGGCCAGCAGTACTGACCACATACTGCGTACTGCATACTACTGTATGTAATGTCAGTGCTTCAGGAAGTGCTGACCTCGTGCAGGCAGGTGTACTGGACATGGTACGGCGCCACCGTCTCCTCTCCCTTGATCTCCACGTTGATGTGCATCCGGATGGCCCCAGACACCGCCGACTTGTCCGTACGCTTGTCTACACGGACCAAAGAAAAGCCCGATGATCACTCCCCTGCTGTGAAATCCCGCTATAACCTGCTTAAAATGACCAGCTACCAGCTGTTTCAGAACATATCGTGGGCTGGTCAAACCATGTAGAGCGTGGAGCTGGTCTGAACTGGTCAACCAGCTACCAGCTGTTTCCAAACTCTTGTTCCAGCTGTTTCAGCAGGGGTCCTTCCTCTTTCTCTGGTGTCATGTCTTTATCTTTTTAAACATAAACGCAGAACAGACAGAGAATCCACGTCGTTCAATCGATGTACTGTAGAGCGGTCTCGGAGTTGTGAAATGACAAACCCGACCCCGTTCATGTGTTCGACTGATGGAAAAATAACCCAAATCCTGTTTTGTTAAGGCAAATCAACCGGGTGCGTGCTTGCACAGTCAATCACTCACTTTCTGCAGCGGTCAGCCTAAAACGCTTATCGACATTTCAATAAACCTTAAACGGTTCTCTCAAAGCTACAGCGAAGTATACAAATTAAATGATAATTGTTCAGTAAACGACAGATGGGACTTCAGAGCAAAGCAACTGTTTGCCATGTTTTATTGAGTAGCAGCTATAAATCTTGGTGAGAGGACAAACGCTTGTCTCTAGCTTCCTGTTCAAACTGCATTTTCAAGGGTCTCTTTAAAGAGGATACTTACAAATATATATACAGTGCAGTTTAGAAAAAAATATTTTACTTCTGTGTCCATGTGTAAACAGTGCTCAGGGAAGTACATAAGGGTAACTGCTCCCCCCAGCCCCCTGGTTTTGACAGTTTTGATGTAAGACTAATTTCAAGATTTGCCAATGTAATAAGAAAATCTCACTTGTCAAGCAAATCCCATATCAAGATTTGCCAATGGAATACGATCATGTCACTTCTCAAGCAAACATCAACTTAAAACAAGCTAATATTTTCTACATGAGAGAAAAAGAAGATCTTACGTCTTATTGCAAGACTAAAACTGTTGTTAAGACAGTCATGTTTTGCAGTGTGGAGTCCCAGTACTGACCCAGATTGTACCAAACGTCCATCTCTCCGCTCAGAGTGCGGACCTCGATGATGGTCTGGCCCAGAAAGTCGTCTGATTCCCTCTTAAACTTCTGCTTCACGCGAGACTTGATGTCGTCATCCTCGTCCCATACCCGGACCTTGATCCGATCGGAAGAGTTGTGGCACTCGCTGGACACACACACACACACACACACACACACACACACACACACACACAAACACACAAACAGGATGGAAATATTGTAAATATTCCATCCATTTCTACAGACTGTACTCTCAGAAATAAAGTGACAGTTGAGGTGCATTTTTGTTCATCCAGGATGAAATTTCCCAAATGTACCCTTTAAGTACGGTAATGTTCTCTTTGGGTATAAATTAGTAATTTTTCTGAACATGAAAGGTACAAATGGATTATATATTGCTGGCTGGGGGTATGATTTTATGTACTTATAGGCCAGTGTATAGTCCCAGGGAGAAGCATTTGTATCTTTTTATTATATTATATTTCTGAGAGTGCTGGGAACTGCATCATTGCTAAGATCCTGTTTTTCACATTCTGTTGAACCAGAATAGGACTTAAAGGCAGAAACAGGATCACTATGACATCTGTAGATACACAGTTAAAACGAGCGACAGGCTGACCCTGCTTCTTCAGACATCGCTACTGCACTCACAAGTTGAAGTTCTCCTCCCACACGGGGTTCAGGTTGCCGTAGATGGTCTTGGTCCGTTTCTTGGTCTTGCCCACCTGCACGGTGACGTACGGATCGCTGGAGCCCGTCTTATCTTTGGCCTGGAGACCCTGGGCACACAGCACTGTGGGAGGAGAGTGAGTCATGGATGTTTCTAACAAGGTGATGCTTGTGTTGCTTTTAGTCCATTAATGTCCTTAGCAGAGCTGGTCAAATACCTAATTGTTTTCTGCACTTTACTTAGCTTGTCTAGTGTATTGGAACCTATGAAATATGTTCATAAAGTGCCAACCCCGCCTTCTGGTCCTCTTGGTTGGCTAAATTCACTGGACAAGATCAATCAAGCGCAGAAAACTATTTGAATCCAAATCAATTGCTTAATTGGCCCAGGTTTTACGATTGTGTTCATAATAATACTTATTTAGATGTATTAATAAGTCATTTAGCGGACTCATTTATCCAAAGCTACTTACAGTAGAGTTAAGGGCCTCGCTCAAGGGCCCCAATGCTGTATGGATCTTATTGTGGCTACACCGGGGCTTTAACAACCAACCTTCCGGGTCCCAGTCATGTAACTTAGCCACTAGTCCACTAGTCTACATTACATTATTAGCATTTAGCTTATCCAGAGCGACGTATAGTTGATTAGACTAAGCAGGAGACAATCCTCCCCTGGAGCAATGCAGGGTTAAGGGCCTTGCTCAAGGGCCCAACGGCTGTGCTGATCTTATTGTGGCTACACCGGGATTAGAACCACCGATCTCGTGCGTCCCAGTCGTTCACCTTAACCACTACGCTACAGGCCGCCTCACTATAAAGAGCGTGAACACGTCCTACCATGGCCCCGCTCCCTCACCCGTGATGCTGATCTTGGCGGACCACTTGGACGTCCCGTCGAGCACGCTCTGCTTGATCTGCTTCATGTGCGTGACGTGGGTGGCCTTGATCACGGCGAACACCTCCTGGATCAGCTCGAAGATCTCGGGCTTGTTCCTCTCCCGGATCTTCATCCGGTCCTTCAGCACCATGATGATGTTCTGGGTGCGGTCCTCCGCCCCGTGTTTGGAGCTCTTCTCCGCCGCCCCTGAGAGACAGAGAGAGAGAGAGAGTCAAATTAAGGGCAGGGGTTACAAGGGGCAGTGTATGTGCTTTAAGGGTACATTTGGGAAATTGGATCCTTGAAGAACAAAAATGTACCTCCACTGTCACTTTATTTCTGAGAGTGTGGAGATTTAAAAAAAATAATTTCTTTTAGCTGTCAAGGGTCATTGAGAACAATTTTCTTTCTTTTTTTTTAAAGCATACCTTGGGAGAAATGTCAGAGACAAATGCAAGTGGGGAGAGAGAACAGGGGTAAAGCCCCGGAGCAGTTTTTTGGGGGCCTTGCTCTAGGGCCCAACAGCAGAGTTCTTTCTTTTCATGTTGGGACCCAACTTCATCTCTCCAGATACAAGTCAGCAACCCTATACACCCTACATGACTGTAGGCTTTTACACCAACTGTAACAAAGCACACCTCAATTCAACAGCTAGAGATATTATTGAGGTGCTAATTAGTAGAATCAGGTATGCCAGGTTAGGGGTTGAAATGAAAAGGACGCTAGATCTCTAGGAAACCATTTTTCCATTACTCATTTCAACAGCCCTGACCACTAAAACCTAAAACCTAAACTCCACTACGCCCTATCAATCTTCGTGCTGCATTGCCTCTTTAAGCATAAAGTGTGATAAATGTATCAGTGCACATTTATACTTATAGAGCCTGGTAATTCCAGGAAGGCACTATTGACCTGAATTAGACAGCGAGAGCACTGCATTAAACTTGTAGAGAAGATCTCAAAGAAGACAAATGGATTTTAATGGAATGAATGGGAAGAGGATTTAAAATGTGAGAGGGTAAAACAGAGTAGAGACAGGATGAAGGGGGGAGAGGAGAAACAGGAAGTGGACCCAAGCAGAAATCGAAGACTCCACAATATATTATAAATATGTACATAATGTGAAGTGCTGTAATAATTTGAGGATATCAATAGTTGGCATTTATATAGCGCCTTTCTCCAAAGCGCAGTACAATTGATGCTTCTCATTCACCCATTCATACACACACTCACACACACACTGACGGCAATTGGCTACCATGCAAGGCGCCGACCAGCTCGTCAGGAGCATTTGGGGGTTAGGTGTCTTGCTCAGGGACACTTCGACACAGCCCGGGTGGGGGATCGAACCAGCAACCCTCCGACTGCCAGACGACTGCTCTTACTGCCTGAGCCATGTCACCCCTTAATGCATCCATAATCTAACCGCATTCCGCATAATCTAATCTAGCGCATTCCTTCTTGGTCAGGGTCGATAGTTTAGAGCAGGGGTCTCCAACCCTGGTCCTGGAGAGCTACAGGGTCTGCTGGTTTTCATTGTTCCTCTGCACTTAACTGTAATCAACTGCTCTAATTGATTAATTAACTCACCTCACCTGGTTACCTGGGTCTCAGCAGGGTGCTGATTTTAAGGTGAGAACAAAAACCAGCAGACCCAGTAGCTCTCCGGGACCAGGGTTGGAGACCCCTTGTTTAGAGCCTATCCCAGGGCACACACTCACTCACACACTCACACCCCTAGGGGCAGTGTAGACTCTGCAGTTAACCTGGCCTGCATGTCTTTAGTCTGCAGGGAGTACCCGGAGGAAACCCACACAGGCACGGAGAGAACATGCAAACTCCACACAGAAATCCCATGCTGGGATTTGAATCCAGGACCTTTTTGTTTCGAGGTGACAGTGCTATGCACTGCACTACTGCAGTGGCCCAATTTCAGGATATATATTATTTAAAGGTCCCATACTGTGTGAAAATGACATTTCCCTCGCTATGTAGATTATAAAGGAGCTGAAGTTGTTATGGAAACACTGTGAAAGTATCAAAATGCCCTGTCCCCAAATAAATCCACACATGATCCACTATGCAGAAAATGTACATTGAAGCGAGCCGTTTGGAAAAGTAGTGACATCACATCAATATGCTCATTTGCTTCAGCACGGCCCGCCCATGTAGCCGGAACAAATCCAAGCACTCGGCACAGACGGCATTCAGCCAGTTGAAACCAGCCTTAAAGGCACAGTCACAAAAACAGCCTGTTCTTGGTCAAGCTCATGAGAGGCGCTGGAGAACGGACATGTAAAATCGGATGGAGATCGTTTATGGTACTTAAAACCACCGAAATGCCTTCTTATGGATATCAGGACCTAAAATAAAACACTGTAAAATTCACAATATTCAACCTTTAAACCCTTTGCAGGATATTCTCGGTAAGCTAAGCGGGGGGGGGGGGTTCAGGGGGCAGGGGGAGCTTACTCTGCAGGCAGTCGGCGTTCAGCAGGTCCTGGCACTTCTCGTGACATTTGACCCCGCACTCGGTGCACCTCATGCCCTGGCGGGCGATGCCCCACAGCAGCCCCTCGCACTCGTAGCAGTAGGTGGGCGTGGTGGCCGTCCACACCTCGAAGTTGTGGGGCGTGGTGCAGGAGATGGGGTAGATCAGGGCCTGCAGGGTCTTCTTGTACACGTGGGTCTTCTGCAGAAGGACGGGGGGACGGGGGGGGGCAGGGGGACAGGCGGTGAGAAACGCACGGCGCTGAGAGGTTTGGGGGGGTCGAGGGGTTGGGGTGGGGTGGGGTGGGGTCGGACGGGCGCCGGACTGAACGGAGGCACTCACCAGCTCCTCGTTGTTCAGCGTGCTGGAGGCCAACGCTGAGGTGATTCCTGCCTTACGCGAGTTCTGCACTAAAGACTGGAGAGGGGGAGGGAGAGAGAGAGAGATGGAGAATGAGAGAGAGGGAGAGGAAGAGAGACAGGGAGAGAGAACGAGAGGGAGGGGGAGAGAGAGAGAGAGGCAGAAACAGGAAGAGAGAGGCAGATTGAGAATGAGAGAGAGGGAAAGAGCAAGAGAGAGTCAAAGAGAGAGAGAGAGCAAGATAGAAAGTGAAAACTGTGAGTATGAATGCATTAATACTAAAGACCTGAACCCGAGGCTCATATTTCAGATGTCAAAAATCATTACAATGCCATATTTCAGTCATGGATATAGCAGAGCAACATTACTACTAATAATAATACATACAAACTGTGTTAATTATATCACCAGCTTTAACATTTGCAACATTTGCTATCAATACCCCAATGAGAATGATTTGATTATCGCTAATGGTGCCCTGTGCTTATAAAAAGTGAATTCATTATTTCAGGGATCCTTACTCAGATGAAGATCAAATGATTCTACTCTTTCATTCACTCTTTCGTTTCATTCTGTCTCGCTGTTAGCCTGTACTGGTGGCAGATAACTCTTGGGGTGTTTGAGTTCAGCTTGGTGCAGTGCGTGTGCAGCCCTCCTTAGAGTCTAGACTGCAGTTAAACAATGGTCCTAGACAGGCGGAATGGCCTGGCCATTATGTGTTTCCATCTTCTCATATTCCTCCACCCTGCACATATCTTATGAGATTAGCTAACCTGCGCCAACCCCAGGAAGCCAGCCCGCATGTAGAGTGGGAGTTTGGACAGGAAGTGTACCGAAAGCCTTCCCTTTTCACACATACATACAGTACAGTGCAGACTGAGGCGCTTGGCCGCAGATCGGAGAGGCGTTGGGGGGGGGGGGGGAGCGCTAACTCCCACAGAGCCACCGCGAGCTAAGGTCCTCGTGCCAAAATCCCGCTCTGCTCTTACATCACAGAGATGCACTTTCTGTCCTTCATGGGCGCATGCCTGAGCTCTCTGTCCATTACCACACGCAGATCTTTCAGCTGAGAAAAGGCCTTCACACCCTGTCTGTACGCTCGACGTTGACGATTTTTGTGGGTGGTGAAGGAGACAGACAAGGGGCTGGTTTCACAGTCACAGATTATGTGCAGTTCTGGACTAAACTGAGGTCTGTTCAAAATGTAATTTAGTCTGAGCTAGGCTAGATCTGTGTCTACAAAACCGGACCAAGCTGTTTAGAATTAAACTGCCACTCTCCTACTGGTTTCCAGACTCCCGTGAGAGTCTAAAACTCTTGTGGTTCTGAGTTATTTTGGGGCAGTGCTCTTGAGTGACTGTAGTTCATCATTCAGGGGTCAGGTACTTACCATTGCCTGTTGGGCCCGTTGGTCGGTTACAGAGGGAAGAAGGGGAGAAACACAAGAGTCAGAAATCATAGGACATTTCAGAAATCATAGGACATTTCTTCTGCATAGAGTGGTAGTCACCACTGACAGGGCAGAGGCACAGCAAGATAGAGGGATATGGGAGACTGTGGGAGACTTCATGGCTATAAGATAATGACCAGAGCTGATTAGAGGAAAATGCTCCAAAACTCTCCCCCTTTTCTCAAAATAAGGGCTCAATTTGGGATCTGTCACAGCTACCATAGAGGGCTCCATAAAGAACTAACAAGGGTTCCCCAATGGAGACAAGCCAAAGAACCCTTATCCTGAGTGTAGAGATGTTAAACCAATCAATGTCTCATTAAGAGGGGAAAGATCAGAAAAATACACAGATAAACTTGTACATTTCAGCAGCCCTGACCGTCACCTATGAGGACTGGCACTCTGCCCGCTCTGCATTCTGGTCCCTATGATTGTGCTCTTTTCAAATAAAGTTTCAGTTAACTTGTTACCACGGTGACTCAGGCTCTGCCGGTCTGTGAGTGTGACAGAGCGATGGATTAATGGAGACAGACTGTCAGGCTGTCTGGTGCTGTATGGTAATTCTGCATTTCGCCGTGATTTAACGATCATATCTGAGTTTCGCAGAGGACTTTGCTGTGCATTCCTAAGTTTGCCAGAAGACTTACAGCGGCAGAAGCTCCTAAAGTGAGCCTGGAACTCTTGACTCATTGACAAGTGGAGAAACGGAAATAATAAGACAGGGTGTAAGCCCAAGGAGGCACTTCCAGGAGCTGTGAAATGTATTCCGTTTTCGTCCTTTTCTCATTATAACAACTATTGCAGAAATACCTCTGATGAATGCGAAATGCGTAACTAAAGCTCGCAACTGAAAAGGGAAGCTCAGCCCTTTTAGACCAAGTTTTTACAAATAACTAAATAGGATACCAAAAAAACAGCAACTTTGCCCTGGGAGTCGTTCCATGAAGCAGGATTGAGTCAACCGGAACAGCTGTTTTTATATCAGTCCTTGTTCCAGATTTGAGACATCCTTCTGAGGTTATCCAAGTTCTCCTACTTTGGGCCATAATTCTGTTATCAAGGTGCAAAAGTATAGCTCTGGCACCAACTCAAGGCGATGGAGAATTTATGTGTGTCCAGCTCAATTTCTGTAATTAAGTGACTAGAAATGGTCATGTATCTGCTATAAAAGACATTGAATTAATAGAAATAAAAACCGGCAGGTTTTTTTTTGTTTCCCAAACAATTGAAATACTTTAGGAGAGACATATGACGTATTGTCAAAGGCGTAAATCTGTTAACATACATAATCCTGTCAACAAAATGATATATGCAGTTAGGGTGTTAATAAGTGTCCTATGGGACTGATCAGCTTATGATAAAACCCCATTATCTCCGGATGGTTAAGCCACAGATCATTTTTGTAAGATGGATACCATTACAGGCAACGAGGCAATCCATTAAGCAAGTCTGGCAGCAGAATGTGTCCGTGTCGTTAGACAAACACTGATGAATGGCAGAGATGAGGGGTTAAAAAGGGTGGAAAGCCGTGCCCTTTGGAGTGAGAGACGGAAGGAGAGAGAGAGGGCGGGGAGAGAGTGGGGGAGTGAGAGAATGAAGGAGAGAGAGGGAGGGAGAAAAGGAAGGAGAGAAGCCTGCCTGCTGGGGGTGGCTTCTTCTACCATCTGCTACCACCTGGCTGTGCACAGTTATAGAGAAGGACTCTATCTCACTCTCTCAGTTTCTCTCCCTCTATTGCTCTCTCTCTTTCCTTATATCGTTCTCTCTCTAATAATAAGACATTTAACAATAATACATAAAATAAATATATTCTTGGTGGTCAACCGGTCTCTCTCTCTCTATCTCTCTCTCTCTGTCTATCGCTTTCTCTTTCTCTTTATTCTCTCTCTTTCTTCCCTCTCTCTCACTCTCCCTCTCTGCAATGTGGCCACAATGACAGCAGGATCTCCTTCTCTCTGAATCGCAAGGCGTGCATCAACATGCAGGAAAACTGAGGGAGGGAAGGAGGGAGAGTAGGCATGAAATGGAACACAGGGTATTTACTTCAGTACTTCAAAGTTAAGCCTGTTGTGCGTCCTCCATTTTGTCATCGTATCATCTGATCTCTCCTCAGTGGCTCCCGGCCTCACAAACATTACAACAGCGCTCATTTCTCTCTGGGACTCCGCACTCCTCTGGGTGAGAGACCATGCGTGCTGCCCAGGGGACACGCGTGTTCTGGGCCCAGGGGACACACGTGTTCTGGGTCCCGGCAACACGCGTGCAGATCCACAGCGTCCCAAGGGGGCTTGACTGGGATCACGTTGGGAAAACACGGAGGCAGATCTACCAAACATGCCCCATAACACGCCTGGGTGTAATTACACATTTGTCTAACATACAAATGTCATACAAAAGGCCAGTACTTTGCTCAAATAAAGGTGCAGTGCATCATGGGTCATTCAGTTGACCTTACAGTCCAAATTAGCCTCTGTCTGCTCTGTCTCACGGTTCTGAGATACACAGGACAGGGAGTCAATTAGACGACAACACCCAATCACAGAGCTGGCAGACCGGAGTGGTCTAGCTGGGGAGTAGGGAGTGATCAAGGATTGTATGTAAGATGGGGCAGTCCCCTTAGCAGCCTGAAATGCCAACACTAGGGCCTTGAATCGGATTAATCAGGAAAAGCCCTTGAGTATTCTGAGATGGACGGATAGCTGTGATCTAATTGGTCCTAAGAGGCAAGCTCCACCCACGGTATTGCAATGGGAGCCAATCGCAGAGAGCTCAGGTATCAGTGCAGCTCTAAAAACCCCTCCAGTGTAAAGGATCCCTGCAGAACAACAAACTGACAGGCTGGAGGATGATTGACAGGTAGAACTGACATGAGGATGTCGGGGGAGAAGGAAATGAGCACATTATTGAGGGCCCAGAGCTGCAGCTAACATAATAATGTGGGATGAGATGAACAAGCCAGTATCGCTGGGTATGAGAGAAAACACGGACCGGAGTACGGAGGTATACTCTTAGAAATACAGTGACAGTGGAGGTACATTTCTGTTCTTCAAGGATCAAATTTCCCAAATGCACCCTCAAAGTACAGTAATGTTCTCTTTGAGGAGGAATTAGGACATTTCCCAAGCAAAAAAGGTACAAATGAATTATTATATTTAATTATATATTGCTGCATATCTTGTTGGCTAGGTGTAGAATGTTATGTACCTATAGGGGGCCACACCAGCGACAAGCATTTTTTTAAGGCACTTTTCGAACCTTTATTTCTGAGAGTGTAAGCAAGTTGTAGTGCAAAGCTGCCCAACCCTGTTCCCAGACATCTACCGTCCTGTAGGTTTTCAACAGCTAGGCATCCTCAAATCTGGCCCTTGAATCCAAATCTGGCCCTGGTTTTCTTTCCTCCCAGGGAATGAAGTAAACACCAGACTTCACACCTGACTCCCAGTTAATGGGACGGTGGCAAGCCAGCAGCTGAAGACCATGATTTGAGGAACAGGAAGCCAGAGATCTTATTGAGCTGCTGATTAGTAGAATCAGGTCAGCTTTGTTAGGGTTGAAATAAAAACCTCCAGGCCAAGATGTTTTGGAACAGGGGTCATTAGGACGGGCAGCCATGTTACCACGGCTACAGATCTTACCAGATCTCTAACGAGAGGGATGGCTTTCCTCTTCCGCAGGTCCGGCATGCTGTCGATGCTATACAGAGCCCCTCCTGGCCTGGGGAGAGATGCAGCACAACAGTGATGAACACAGCCTCCTCTAGGTTCAGCCCTGGTGTAAAATCCAGCTATGACCAGCTTGAATTGACCAGCTACCAGCTGTTTAAAAACAGAGCTTGAGCTGGTCTGAACTGGTCAACCAGCGACCAACTGTTACTAAACCTAGCTGTTTTTTTCAGCAGGGAGTCCCAAGTTTGATGTCGATGACCTGACAGTCAATACAGACCAGCTAGTTCAGGAACCAGAGCAAGATAGATTGACTATGTGAGTTAATTGTAGAGGAGAAAAGTCCAGGGGTCAGACAGTAAAACTCCTGTCATGTGTTTATTCTACCCATGAACCCAGAGAATTTCATTAAATAGTTTCTGGCTGAAGAATTGTGCTATTGAGCAAATACAGGTTATTGGAACAAAATACTGAGGAAGACTTTTACTTTCTCAACCTGGATTTTCTACCTCTGTGAGATTGTGAGCTTGCACATTATTGGTAGGAACTAAAATTCAGTAAAAATATGTCCTGTTACTGTCCAGTTGTAATAAGCCTCAGTTTGGAAAGAATAACCTAGCAATAATCACAGAAGAATAAGTCTAGCAATTCCTATATACGTATACCGTGATTCTGTATATCCTCTCTCTCGCTCTCTCTCTCTCTCTCTCTCTCTCTCTCTCTCTCTCTCTCACACACACACACACACACACACACACACACACACACCCTCTCTTATGACAGCATGATGTACAACCAGGGAGAAAGAGACGTCCTTGAACTGACGCACTTTCTTATGCGACTCTGCAGCACCAATGAAACGCCACCCAGAAAACATTAAAATATTACACGTCAAAGTCTTATATTAACACCGTCTCCCGTGATTCAAAAATAGTTTGTCATGTTTATACACCCATACTTTTTAATTTTCCATTTGTGCTGTAAAACGAGTCTTGATTTAAAGTATTTCTTGAATGTGTTTACTGCTATCGGCGATGCTCTCCTGTGTGTTTTTCACCGCTGCCTGAAACCTGTTTTCATCTGTTTCGTAGGCCGAGACTTTAGGGACCGAAACTTGAACTTACCCCCCCTGAAACCACAACGACTGGGAGCCCGACGTCTCCCCACGGGCCTGTGAGGGAGGGGGGAGAGGAGGGGGGGGGGGCATGATGTTAGATCAGAGTGCAGTGTAGAGCTGTTTCTAACACATATCACACTCCCATGTGTATTGCAGAACATCCCCAATCCCAAGTCAACACGCAACTGTAAACTTTAAAATCTGTTCAGCTGCAAGAGGGACCGGTGCATGGAGCAGGTTTGACGGTATACTGAATGAACGCAGTCGCTTCGTGACTCACTCATGTCAGAGATGACACTTTGAACCAGGGAGATTGGGGTGAAAGATAACATAATCCTCGATGCACCCGCCTACTGTTTCACGGTAAACAACTGAAATTCGGTCGCCATCCAATTTTTACAAAACTCTGGACCCACCCACCTGTCAGCGTGCTCCAGCCACGGCCAATCAGAGACGACAACATGAAAATCGCTATGGAAACGACAACAAACTGAAAAGAAACAAAATGAGGCGGGAGACAGACAAAATTGAACAAAAAGCAAACGAAAAATACACAAACGTGGACCGCCAATAAAACAATACGGCATGCATATTAACAAGCTAAAACAGAGAGAAGAATTAAAACACACAGCTCTGAGAAAGTGTAAACGAAAAAACTGAATGAAAAAGACCACATTAAATGCGTGGGTACAGAAAATAAAACCGAGAAAGGATGAAGGGATGAAGGTAAAGAGAGAGGGAGAGGAAGAACAGCTGGGAAACAGAGGGAGTGCTATCACACTGCGTAGAGAGGACGGGGCCTATCATACCTCTTGCAGCTGCAGCCGAACTTTGTTGAAGAGACGTAGCCAGTTGTCCTTGGCTCGTGACATGGAGTCCTGACCCTCATCTCTCCGCGGGTAACTGAGA
The DNA here is from genome assembly GCF_963514075.1 of Conger conger. NCBI lineage: Eukaryota > Metazoa > Chordata > Actinopteri > Anguilliformes > Congridae > Conger > Conger conger. Next base: position 11,115,218 of record NC_083763.1, on the reverse strand, counting down.
ATAATAATAATATCAATAATAATAACAACAATACTAATAACAATTAAAATTGTGACAATAACAACAACAATAGTAATACTAATAACAATAACAACAACAACAATAATAACAACAACAACAATACTAATAGCAATTACAATGATGATAATAATAATAATGATAATAATGATAATAATAATAATAATAATAATTATAATAATAATAATAATACTTCTGTCAGGACAACTGATTTATTTTGATTAAATATTTAAATGAATATGTGAGTAAGATTTGGTAGGTTTGGCACTGAATGGATCTGCTTCAGGTACTGCAGCGCACACACCAGCGTGCACTACCCTATCTAACAGGGAGAACAACACATCTCCCCTACTAAACAGGAGGAATACCGGAACCCCCCCGGTACCTAGAAACGGATCCAGACAGCGGGTGGTAGCTGGGCTGGTGGAGAGTGAGCGCAAGTTGTGCAGTAGCAAGCGAAGCATGCGGAAGCAGCGAGCCAATGAGAGGAACGGGGGGAGGTCTGAGTGAACGGCGCTCTAAAGAGATCTGGGCACGTGATTGGACGAGTGTGAGGAAAGGAGTTATGCGATTGGTTGATTGTGGGAACACGTGTGTACGTGCGAATGTCGGCTGACTTGCTCTGTGCACTTTGTGCGCGACACTCATTGATATTTCTTTGTGGAGCACCTTTCATAAAAAGGAACTAGCCTACTTAAAATGGGCTTCATAGCAACAGATGAAGCTTGTCTTATTGTTGTCTTTTGTTTCATAATATCACCACTGTTTGAGGGTTCTTCTCCCCACTAGGGAGTTTTGTACCTCACAGTGCTATTTTGGGGAATCAGGTCTGGTGTCTGCTCTTCTGCTACTCTGCTTCTGCTGTTCTATACAGTGTATTTGTGTCTCTTCTGTAAAAAGTGCTGTTCAAATGAAACCGAATTGAACTGAATTGGGTATGTACTCAAACAGTGTACTACATTCAGACACTGGCTTCCGTGATTTGTCTGATGATGTGATGGCATTGGGGGGGGGGTGTACCTGTCGGGTTGGGGTTCGGCCTCCACTGGAGGTGTGGCAGGGGCACTCTCAGTGACAGGGGGCTTTTCGCCCAGAGAAGGCTGTTTTTCCATGGGGGGTTTGGCCGTGGGGGCGGGGGGCAGGACCGCGGGGGCGGGGGGCTGGAGGGCGGACGCCGGCAGCTTCGTGGGGGCCGGGAATTGGGCCGGCGAGGCGGGCGTGGCCGGGGCCGGACCGGGCTGCTGCTGCTGGTGCAGAGAGGGCTGCTTCTCCAGAGGGGGCCGGGCGGGGGCCGCGGGGTCCAGGGCCAGCGCGGGGGCCGCGGGGTCCAGGGCCAGCGCGGGGGCCGCGCCCGTGGGGGTGGGCGTGTACGGGGGCTCCTGGTCCTCGCTGAGGGCCCCGTCCAGCGGGTAGAGATCCTCGTCTTCCTCGTAGGGCTCCTCCTCCTCGTCCTCGTAGTTGTAGTCCTCCTCCTCCTCCGGCTCGTAGAGCCGCCCCTCCTCCTCGTCGTACAGGGCGCCCTCCTCGCCCCCGTCCTTCACGTAGCCGCCCTCGTCGCTGTAGGCCCCCTGCGGCTCGTCCGGGTCCCAGCCCGCCGAGTCCTTGCCGTAGCTGACGGACGAGTGGCAGGAGTGGTACGAGTCGTTCTCGTCGTAGGGCTCGGAGCCCCGCAGGCTCTCCCCGTCCTCCGGGCCGAACGCCTCGCTCAGCTGGGAGCTCCCGCGGCTCAGCTCGCCCGAGGAGGCGTAGCGGCTGCTCCCCGTGGGGCTGCGGCGGACAGAGAGAGGGATAGAGAGGAGGAGTGAGCGAGGGAGGACGGAGAGAGGGAGAGAGAGAGAGAGGCGGGGGCGGAGAGAGGAGGAGGAGGAGGGAGGCGGTTGATGAGGAGGTGTTTAAGTCGGGAGCGGGCTGACAGAGTGGTGCAGGTAGGCGCACGGTGGAGAGCGAGATCTGGGGGAAACCAGAGGAGAGAGGGAAGAGAGCAAAACGACAAACGGGTACACGGAGAGGAGGAGGAGGAGTGTGGGAGCTCGACAGGGCCATGATTGCGGACCGGCGGGAAAGAAAGAGAGAGAAAAGTGAGAGAAAGGGCTTAGCACAGGAGCTGGGGGGTTTTTTTTTCGGCTGGGAAAGAAAGGAACGGCGTACGCCTTCAAACGGACGATATTTATATATAGACGCTGCAAATTCACAAACAACACTTCACAGTGGTGATGCACAAACACCCCGGATGACACCAGAGAGAGAGGACGAGCAGGCCTCGGTGACAACAAGTCCATCCTGGTGCGAGAGAGGGGGAGGTGGGAGAGGAGGATCACAGAGAATGTGGAGGAGGAGATCTTTCTCTCAACTGACAGGCAAAAGAAACAATGTCTCATTAGGAGACAAACAAAAGAGGCATATTTATCTTTGGTGATAAATGGGGCTATTAGGAAAAAAGGAGAGAAAGAAGGAAGGAGAGAGAGAGAGAGAAAGTGAGCAAGAGATTTTTCTATGCCCTGAATTTAAAACTTTTGCCCAGCAAAAGCTCCCCTATTTATTAGCGGAACACAAAAGAAATGCATTTGACTAGCAAGTTACAGTTTCCTATACATAGAGAGACAACCAGTGGGCATATTTGGGTAGGCCCGTATGTCTGTAAACTACGTTCATATGTTCAACGGTGTATGCGCCATATATTATACAGTGCAGTCCATAAGTAAGACAGTCTGCACTTGAACCTAATCATTGTTCCATTTCACACACGCACATATGCATATCATACACACACACAGACATACATAAACACACACATATGCACAAATACATACATACACGCACACATAAACACACATATGTACTGTGAGGTCCATAAGTAAGGTTTGAGAAAACATTCAGTATCTAGTGCAGATTTTTTAATAGTTATTGGAGTCTGTTATTGGCATTTGTCACCCCCACCGCCATGTTTTACAGATGAAAAGGGGTGCTTTGGATCTTAGGCAGTTTATTTAAGGGCGGCCTGTAGCATAGTGGTTAAGGTGAATGACTGGGACCCGCAAGGCCGGTGGTTCTATTCCCGGTGTAGCCGCAATAAGATCCGCACAGCCGTTGGGCCCTTGAGCAGGGCCCTTGAGCAAGGCCCTTAACCCTGCATTGCTCCAGGGGAGGATTGTCTCCTGCTTAGTCTAATCAACTGTATGTCACTCTGGATAAGAGCGTCTGCCAAATGCCAATAATGTAATGTAATGTAATGTAATGTATTTTGGCCTACACTTGCCATTACTCTGATAGAAGTCAATCTTGGTCTTTTTTCCAGAACTCTGCAGGCTCTTTTAGGTAGTTCTGTTCGTGAAGTCGTCAGTTGACAATAATCACTGTCACATCCGGGTCTGCCTGCTGAAGCTTTTCTGGTCTGGTAGACAGGTGTTTCTGGGTTTTGTGTGATTTTGGTAAACTGTAGAGGTCATCCTTGGCAGTGCTCTCTTTCCTCTTAATGATGTTCCAAATAGTTTATTTTGGTAGGCCTACTGCTTGGCATATGTCACTGACTATATCTCTGTTCTTACTTCTCCTCACGATGACTTCCTTGCACACACGCACACACACACACACGCACACACACACACACACACGCACACACACACACACGGGCCTGCTTCCTCGCCCTCACCACCCCGGCCGCCCCGGCATAAGCGCAGGTTCAGCACACCGGGGGAAACAGAGAAAAAAAGCTGAAGTGAAGGAGGCGAGGAATCGGGCCGCTTGAGTCTATTTTTCCAGTACGATGCAATTATTCTAAATAGACACGTCCACACTGGCAGCGGCACTGTAATTTCAGTGCCAGGAGTTTCTCTGGGCTGTGCGTGGGAGCGGTGTGGTGACAGCCTGGGCGATCGCAACGCGCGGTTGGAAACGCTGCGCCGTGGTCCCCAGCCAAACCGCAGATTATAACAGGCCGGGCCGTATAACACGGGCCGCCTATAAGAAACCGTTATCTAATAACAAAATGGAGGGGAGGGGGATGGAGGAAGTTCACATCAACACCTCCGCTCAACACCGTTTATTTAAAAAGTATATATGTATATAACGACAACACAAATACATTATTCACAGTCAGAGCCGACAGGAAGGAAGGTCGTAGAGAGAAGATGTAAGTATGATAGTACAGCGTATAGGCAGTCGATATACAGTAGGTACAGATATATAAGTACGGCAGTAATAGAGAGTAAAAATAGAGAAAGGGTTTGTCGAGCGCATGCATGCAAGCATAGCCAGGTACGACGGGACCACCAATGACATCACAGTGGGGCGGAGTCACAGGCTGCAGAGGAGAGATGGGCAGAGAGAGCGGGGGAGTGTGGGGGGGGGGGTGGTTACGGTGCGGTGAACCCACCTATCGGAGAGGGAGTGCCTACTGTCTAGAGAGTACTGGCGGCTGGTCAGCCTGCTCGAACCTGAGGCCGAATCGAGATCGCTGCGGTCGTTGGTGGCGGAGTCTAAACTATCATAGCGTCTGGCAGGGGGGGGAAGCAGGAGAGGAGGAACGTCAGTTATTTTCGGGGGGCCCCCTCCCCCCACGGGGCATTTCAAAGACAGCCGTGAGCACAGAACCGAGATTCGCACCGCCCGCGAACGACGCTACTGCATAAGGACAACTCGTTACAGTTTGGGTGAAATGTCATTTCCTCGAAAGAGCGCTGGGAAATGGCTCATTTCGGTCGGGAAACGAGGGGCGAGGGGTGTCCCCCCCGGGGTCTTTATGCAGTAGTACGTCTCGTCGGGCAACGTGTGCGTTTGTGCTGATTGCGCCTTTGAACAAACAGACAAACATGTAACGCACACTTGTTTTGGATCACAAAACCAGTGTGTCGTGAGTGTGGGGAGGGAGGGGGGGGGGGGGGTCACGCGGTCGTCTCTGCAGGGCGCACACACACACACACACACACCACGCTCGCTCCAGCATCGACATTGGGGGGTGGGAGGGGTTGGGGGGGGCGGGGTGTTGGTGGGGCACCCCAGGATGCTCCTCACACACAGGCTTGTATGCAACAGCCAGCTGCTCCTCCGGGGCTGGTATACAGAGGCCGCGGAATGTTCCGGAGAAGTTCCCCGGGGGTTTAGAGGCCGCACGGCTAAGACAAGCTAACGTCAGTGGCAGGAGGGCAAAGCAGAAAAACAAAAGCGTCTCCTTCTCCATCTCTCGGGGGTCCCCCCGTTCCATACGTACGGCATGTTTGAGTTCGAGTCAGAGAACCTGGTATTCTGGAAGCCGCCATAGAGACTCCCCCCCTAGTTTCAAAGAAGAGGACGTTACCCATAGTGTTTGAGGCGTGGGTCAGTGCACAGGGAGTGACAGGTTACCTCATGGCCCTCTGGGAGTCGTAGTCCATATCGCTGCCTTGCACCTCGTTGTAGTTCCCGAGGGAGCCGTGCTGGTGCCTCATGGGATACTGGTGCATGGAGGCATTGGGCTGGGAGGTGGTGTAGTAGGGGGGAGGGATGCTGTTGCTGGTCTCGCTGCGGTAGTCGCTGTCCCTGTCGTCGACGGCGCTGTCCGGGTCATCGTCTGGCCGGGGTCAGAGGTCAAGAGTCAAGCCACGCCCATCCCCTGGCTGAGCCTTAAGGCCTGTCCACACCAAGAACTATTACTGTAACGATAACTGTAAATATGTTGTTTTAAGTGTACACACCACAGCTGTAACGACAACAACAGTGACGAACGATGTCGCTGGGATCACTTTCAGACTGACTGCCAATCGAAATCCGTGTGAATTCACAGGGCATCAAAATGGCAGACGAAACAGCCGAGAGCCAACGTTATCGTTCATCAGTGTGGATGCTCACATCGTTATAGTTATCATTATAGTTATAGTTATTTGGTGTGGATGGGCCTGCACGCTGTGTGATTGGATGATGCCGTCTCTCTCTGGAGAGTGGTGGGCGTGGCTTGAGTTAAACCACTCCCACCCCAGGCTTATGTGTGATAGGATGAGGGGATCTTGTTGGAGAGTGGTGGGCGGGGACAGAGCATGGCTGGACCTATCCACAGCATTCCTGGCCTTCATCTACATGCAGCCACATTCTCTCTGAGTTCTAGCACACACAAATCTAGTCTTGACCAATGGAATTAGAAGATGTTGTCTTTTGCACTGATATAAAAATAAATACGAAAAATATCCTTCATTGCTCACAAAAACAATCAAAAAGATTGAAATTAGATTTGAAAAAAAACCCCCTGAAAATCTATTTAAGTATACACCCATTGGTGGTGCCAGGAATACTGTGGTCATTCTGAAGTGTTAAAAAGGCAGGAATACTGTGGATAGTCTGAAGAGTTAAAAATGCAGGAATACTGTGGATAGTCTGAAGAGGGAGTGCATTCGAGCCTATCATTCCTGTGACTGAAGTTTTGCTTTTTTAGAGAGACTAATTCTGAACAAACCTGTAGGATTAAGGGCTATCCCTTGAGTCATGCCCAGAAAGCAGGGCTGTGTAAATTATAAATGAAAACCATATTTTCTTAAATGTCAGCATATTGTAAATAGCAGTAATAATATCTCTCATTATTTAAAATCAATCAGTTATAGTTCCATAAAACCAAAATAAATGTTGTGTGTGTGGCTACGGGTGTAAAGTAAAGGTTATGGGTAGAGTTTCAACATTTTATAAAACAGGCTACGTTTGCAATTTTTAAAATGTTTGAAGTTAATATTCTCATATTTCCTGAGCCGACCCGCGAGAAATGAACCGGCTCGTGTGGAAAAGATGCAGTGCCGATTTCCATTAGGTCTTAATACAACCCACAATCCATCATCCTCGTGATGAATTACACCATACTGTACACTGCCGGGAACATATTTTTCAGGGAAAAGTGTTTCTTTTATAAGAGCAAAAAAGGTTACAACGGCACTCGTGTCATTAGTTTGCTCTCCAAAAAAACAAATAAATAAATAAAAATAAAAATAAAAAGCACCAAATAACCCAAAAAGAAGAATTGTGTGAGGAGTCGAAACCGAACGTAAGGTGTAGGAACAGAAGTGGGGAACTCACTTTGCTGGTCTCCCCACAGACTCCAATTACCTGCAAGAAAGGACAGCTCTCAGGATTTGGGACTTGACCAGATTTGGGGACCAAAAAAAACAATGTGCTGGAGTCACAATGCGCTTGCCTGAATAAAACAAGCCCTCTGTGTAACTGGTTTCAAACAGTATTTGTTTTGTTGTCAAATACTTTTCTGCATTTGACTAAACTTGCCTGGTGTATTGGAACAACAAAAGGTACAAATGCTTGACACTGGAGTGGTACCATATAGATACATATAATTGTACCCCTAGCCAGCATATATATAAAATGGTACCTTTTTTTTGCTTGGAAAATGTACTCTACTCATTACCGTATTTGTACATTTGATCCTTGAAGAACACGAAAGTACCTCCCCCACTGTCACTTTATTCCCGTGAATGAAAATGAAATGATCCCGAAAGTGTAAACCGCGCCCATTTGCTCCTCCTTGCGGTCTCCAATGCGCCAGGCCAGATCAACAGAGCCGCAGAAAAGCATCTGAATCCAAAGCGAATGCTATTTGACCCTGGGTCTGATGAATTCTCACCACAGTGACGGCTGACCCGATCCACCTTGGTAGGGAGGATTGAGCTCACGGTGATTTACGCTGTGTGGTGTGTGCACAGCAATAACTGGCATCCAGTCAGTGACTCACCACGCCGTACAGCGCCCCCCCTGCCCCCCCTCACCCCCCCGCCCCCCCCGCCGGCGTCACCGGGGCCTCAGCAGACACATCCGGAGGCTCCCCACGTGCCGCCGCGCGTCTATCTCACATCAACGATCGATAAATCTCTGCGCTGGGCGGACACCGTCTGTCTCTCCTCCCCTCCCTTCCCTCTGTTTTCCTCCTCTGCTACCCCTCACAGGGAGACGGGAGGAGGAGGAGGAGGAGGAGGAGGAGGGGAACCTAGCAGGGCTCACTGGGTGGAAGGTGGGGGGGGGATTGGGGGGGTAGGGGCACCGGGGCGGGGGGGGGGGGGGGGGGGTAAGAAGGCAGAGACCCCCCCCGTTTCATACTCACAGCACTGGGACGCCGGGACAGGAAGCTGCCTCTCCTGCTCTTCCTGGTACGTGTACTGCAAAAACCACAGAGCGAGACGTCAGACCGATCAGTCCGCTGAGGCGGCTGACTGGGGGTTGCCAGGTTTAGAATGTGGGAAAAGGGACAGGCACGCGCAGGTGACATCGGGGACCTTGATGCGTGATTGTGAAGTCGGGTGGGGGAGGGGGGAGGGCGGAGCAGCCAGAATCAGATGGGCTGGGCTCCGCGGGACCGCTGCCAAACAATCGATCACATTTCGATCAATTATTCAGGACCACAAACCGGGGCCTGTACAAATCATTATAAAGACCGGATATTCCGGTGCAGAACCAGCCATCTGGCAACCGGAAAGCAGCCGGAGGCATGGCTCTCGTTTCACTGTTCTGCGCTCTGACGACAGGGCGACGTTTCCTGATCTCACCGTCAGAACGAGAACAAGGACTCTTTCGCCCAGGAAATTCATTTGTGTGGGACACATGTATTTCTATGTTTTAATAATAATAAGAATAATAACGATAATTATAATAATTATTATAATAATAATTCCTTGCATTTACAAAGTGCTTTACAGTGATAAGGGGGAACTTGGCTCAACCACCACCATTGTTTTGTTATGCAGTGCAGTACATATTTCGATAGTGGTACTGTCCCTCTTCTTTTGACTGTACTCCAGCACATTGGATTTGAAATTAAACAATGAATATGAGGTTAAAGTGCAGACTGTCACCTTTAATTTGAGGGTATTTATATCCATATCGGGTGATCAGTGTAGGAGTTACATCCCTTCTTATAGATAGTCTCCACATTTTAGGAGATCAAAAGTATTTGGACAGTTGGCTTCTCAGCTGCTTCTGATTAGTCAGGTGTATTCAATCTCTTTTTTGGAGCAGGTACGCAAAAGCTTTCAGTATCTAGTCTTGCTTCTAGGCTTTTGATTGCCTCTGGAGACAGAGATTGGCTTCTGCCTGATGAACAGAACTGTCCACATACTTACGGACTGCTCTGTATGTCATGTCATAGTTTCTGTTGCTAGGCACTGCGTTTTAAATAAGTAATCGGGAAAACAACGGTGGACGGGGAAGGCCGGCTTACATCCTGGTCCCTCATGGCGTTGAGCTGCTCCAGTTTCTTCGCCCAATAGCGCGCCTCGTCTTCCGGGATATCTGCAGCAGGAAACGCACACAGTCGGTCAGGAGTCAGTACACAGCACAGCTCCTAACACAGTCAGTACACAGCACAGCTCCTAACACAGTCAGTACACAGCACAGCTCCTAACTCAGTCAGTACACAGCACAGCTCCTAACACAGTCAGTACACGGCACAGCTCCTAACACAGTCAGTACACAGCACAGCTCCTAACTCAGTCAGTACACAGCACAGCTCCTAACACAGTCAGTACACAGCACAGCTCCTAACACAGTCAGTACACGGCACAGCTCCTAACTCAGTCAGTACACCGCACAGCTCCTAACACAGTCAGTACACAGCACAGCTCCTAACTCAGTCAGTACACTGCACAGCTCCTAACTCAGTCAGTACACAGCACAGCTCCTAACACAGTCAGTACACAGCACAGCTCCTAACTCAGTCAGTACACAGCACAGCTCCTAACTCAGTCAGTACACTGCACAGCTCCTAACACAGTCAGTACACGGCACAGCTCCTAACTCAGTCAGTACACAGCACAGCTCCTAACACAGTCAGTACACAGCACAGCTCCTAACTCAGTCAGTACACAGCACAGCTCCTAACACAGTCAGTACACAGCACAGCTCCTAACACAGTCAGTACACAGCACAGCTCCTAACTCAGTCAGTACACAGCACAGCTCCTAACTCAGTCAGTACACTGCACAGCTCCTAACACAGTCAGTACACGGCACAGCTCCTAACTCAGTCAGTACACAGCACAGCTCCTAACACAGTCAGTACACAGCACAGCTCCTAACACAGCTCCTAACACAGCCAGTACACGGCACAGCTCCTAACTCAGTCAGTACACAGCACAGCTCCTAACACAGCCAGTACACACACAGCTCCTAACACAGTCAGTACACAGCACAGCTCCTAACACAGCCAGTACACAGCACAGCTCCTAACACAGCTCCTAACTCAGTCAGTACACAGTCGCAAACACCTCCGAGATACACATTTCCATCTAATCTTCACTCTCCCTATATGTGTACTATTATGTAGAGTGGACAGACTCAGCCTGTATGCTGTTCTGTGGAGTGGAGCAGATTCAGCCTGTATGCTGTTCTGTGGAGTGGACAGATTCAGCCCGTATGCTGTGGGGGTGTCACACCTCTTGTGAGCCTGCTGTGATAAGCTTGGGTTTTTCTTGTAGGCTGAGCAGGCCTCAGTAACACTGGAGGTACATTTCTGTTATTTAGGGAACAAATTTCCCAAATGTACCTGGAAAGTACAATAATATTCTATTTGAGTACCAACAGGTACTGTTTACCAGTAAAAGTGAACATATTGCTGGCTAGGGGTATGATTTTATGTAACTATACAGTACCACCCCATTGACAAGTAATTGTACCTTTATAGGCACTTTTTAAATACTTTTTCTTCTGAGAGTGTATGACAAATCAAGTATTCAAATACTATGCTGATCCTACATGGACTTGTTCAGGGAGGGGGGTGGTTTTTGGGTTTGAACCCACCCCCCCCCCCCTTCAAATTGCTGGTGACATGCATAAAATATACAAATCTAAATACACACAGAAGATTATTAGTTTTATGGAACTATAACAGATAAAAATCATCTGACCCTACACCCCTGCCAGACCTCTTCCTTCAGCCTCCACAGGCCGCTTGGCACCTCCCCCTCTCCGAACTTCCACCTCACGCTCACGACTACTGTCTGTTCTGGCTCCACGGTCGTGGAATGAACTCCCCGTTGAGGTCAGAACTTTAGAATCTCTCCCCATCCCTCCCTACCTCCCTGTGAACCTTAATTGTTGTTTTTCTGTGATTTACTTTTTTGTGTATCGGTATTTTTAGTTGGCTAGGTAAGCAGTGTTTGGCTGGTTAAGTTTGTTCACTTTTGCTTTGTTGTTTGTTTGTTTATTTGTTTGTTTGTTTAAAAAAAAAAATTCTAATAGGCCCTGGTCCTTATCTTTGTTGTACAGGTTGCAGTTGAAATTGTACTTCCCTCTAGGGTCTTTCAGCGCACTTATCCCTGGTTATGGGTATGCACTTTGTTGTACGTCGCTCTGGATAAGAGCGTCTGCCAAATGCCATTAATGTAATGTAATGTAATGTAATGTAATGTAATGTAAGAGTCTTACCCAGAGGGAGCTCGAAGCGCGTGTCCAGAAGCACGCGGTGGAAGGTGGGGTCTTTGGTGCCGCAGATTTCATTCTCCGCCATGATGACCTGGGAGTCCAGGGTCAGCCACTGCCCTGGCCCTTCCTATTGGACAGCACAGAGATGCACATTGCTTCTGATTGGGTGACGTTCCAGCTTCATTCCACTTTATGGTAACATACGCCCACGGTAGGTGGTGGAATCGGAGTGTATTTACAGAAAATAAGGTGTAATTAACATGAGAATTCATTGAAAGGCATATACTGTATGTACAAATATAATATGCGTTCAGTAATTTTAAGGTGCCTTTTTTTTGCTTGTTTGCAGAGAGTAAATATGCATCATTTTGACTTTTCGGGGTTATTCACAAGCACGGTGCCAAAATAGCCATCCTGAACACAGGATGAGCTCGCTCTAGGATATTGTTAGCCTGGGGCCAAGGACAACCCAGGGCAACCCAGGCTCTCTGTGAAAAGGTCTATACAGGCATCTGATATTTTGCACCTTACATCGGGAAAAAAGTCTGAAGCTTGACAAATTAATTTCAACTGCTAATTTTAAACATGTAATTCATGACTAAGTGACAGAAGTATGCTTCTTCTGCTGTAACTCCTGCTCTGCGCTCAAATGTACTGCTATACTTCCCTTTCAGTCTTCATTCACTGTGTATGACTGGATTGTCTGTCTTGTTGGGTTGGATTTTAGGTCAGGGGCCTGTTCCACAAATCTGGAACACGGACAGTCTCTGGTTTTTACTTTACAGTGCCGTTATCTGGCTAACCCACTAATCCTGCTTTGTGGAACAAAGTCAGCTCCCCCCTTGCAAAATAGATTTCGATCTCAACAGGGTTATATGAAGGTTAAATACACAGATAAATTAGTAAGATGCTGTACCTCGTTGGACTGGCGAATGTTGCTCAGGGGGATCCACACCGTGCCCACCATGGTGTCCCAAATCAGGCCTTTATTCCACACCTCCACCGTCAGGCCCAGGTCCAACCGGTTAATCTCGCTGCACAGACAGGACAGCAAGTCAGTGTTTTGGGCAGCCTGAGGGGGCCGGGGGTGGGGGTGGGGGCCGAGGCTCGGGGGGGGCTGGTGGTGGACGGAGTGTGACTATTCCCCACACGGGGCACCATCTCAGAGCGGCGCGTGAATAAAGTCGTCGTGACGGTTCGTGGTTTTGTCCCCGGTGAGAAACTGACTCACAGGGACCAGACGTACAGAGTTCGTCAGAAGGGGACTGGCGGGGGCGGGGGGGGGGGGGGGGGGACGTGTCTAAATAAAAACCTGGGAAGAAGTGAAAAAGGGAAACAGACCGTGCGGGTCAGCTTCGTCTACGCCCGGGGCATCTCGAATAACACCCTGGGACAGCGGTTCTGTTGGCACACTGCCCTGCCGTGAATCAAGCCCTAATAATAGACCCCGCTCCGAACGGGAAGCGCATCTCTCTCTCAGACAGGACATCGGATCTCGCCACCATCGAGCCGTCGATCCGCCCTGAGCGAGCGAAGGGGAGGAAGGTAGAGGAAGAGGTGGAATACTATAGAGGAATGAAAGGAGATATCTCAGCTCAAAGAGGGGTCGGTATCTAGACAACGGAAAATAGCTTTAGTTCGATAATAATTGATATTGTCTGCAGATTGATTCTTTAAAAAAATGAATCCTTTCAAATACACGGCTACAAAGATGTTTCTGATGCTGTGTTATTATATAGTCTATATTTTATTATCGTGTGTGTACGGCAAACACTCCAATTATTCTCTGATTTTTAAGGATCCAAAACTTATCTTCACCCAATAATCAGACTACAATGAGAGAGATTAGAGGAGAAGGGCCAGACTGGTCAAAGCTAACAGGAAGGTGACAGTAGTGCAAATAACCACACATTACAATGGTGGTATGCAGAAGAGCATCTCTGAACACACAACGCATCAAACCTCTTAAGTGGATAGGCTACAGCAGCAGAAGACCAATATGTCGAAGAAATAAGTCTAATAAATACCAAATAAAGTACTCACTGAGTGTACTACACGCAAATTAGCCATGGAACAAACATGTGTGACATGATAGGAGATGACATTACAGAGCTCCACAGCACAAACCCAGGCATCTTTGCCCTCCAAACTACGCACACACAGTATATCAACATGCTAGATTAGATGTATGTCAATCAGTCAACCCCATAGATTCCTAGGGATAGCTGGCTCTGCAGTTATGGGGACCTCAATCTGAAAATAAAATTTTGATGGTAAATCGATCTGTCACCCAATGATATGATTCAATATAAACTCCAGGAAAAAACGGTTCCCACGGTGATGCGTTTTTACATCACCCACTCAATAGCTGGGACACGGAGTGAAACTCAACGCAGTCACATCCGATTAGACTGGAAGTCCCTTGATTAGCGTTTCTTTGCTATGTTGGTGCTAGCCTATCACAATGAATCACACAGCACAGTTTTCATAGGGACATCTTGACTTTACTCCTGAACGAAGTGAGCATCTGGCTGGAGATGACACACTTTCCGTCATTGAAGCGAAAGAGCAGATTGTGGCTCCCAAGTGCCTGGCAGCCAGGGAGGAAGATGAGGAGGAGGAAGAGGAGGCAAACTCACAACATGAAGTCCTGCTCCCAGCAGGGCTGACTGCCGCGCACGGCGATGGTGGTGCTCTTAACATTCTGCACCTTCAGCGACACGTAGGTGTTGAACTTCTCTGTGAGGGAGGAAGACATAAGTCAACACAACTTCCCTCTGCTTCCCTGCCAGACAACACTGGCTCATAACACTATGTGTATCATTAACTCATCCGCAATCATTTATACTCCTTACAGTCTAATAAACTATCCATTCATACGGACGGATTTTTACTGAAACAAACCAGATTGGGCACATTTGTCACAATAACAAGCGGTGTCCGCACGGGATTTATGCCTGTAGCTCTAACTTGGCTATTGATCAAACGTACTGAAACAATGGGCCACTTCATTGTCTATGACTCACCTTGCGGTCCATCAAGCTTGGCTTTTTTGACTGAAAAAAGAAGGGCGGGGGGAGGGGTGAGGGGGAGGGAGAGAGAAAGAGAGAGAGAGAGAGCATCGTGAGCACGGTTGTTAAAGAGACCGCAGCGTTAAATAAGACCGACGGGGAATCGCAGCGTTTAGGGACATCTGACTCTGAAGCTCATCTTTCAGGTGTTACAACTCTACAACGGTGATAGCACAGCTCTGATTTACACTGTACTACAGCAACAGAGAACCCACAGGCTCACTTCTGCAATGACCAATGGAACCTGCGCGTTTAATACCCGCTAGTCAGATACCCGCTCAACCTATTTCATTTGCTGTGATAAATGTCTTATTGCGGAGGATGGACTTTTTTACCTCATGCGCTCGCTATTTGGGGGCGCTATAAAATTTAAATAAAATAAGCGCTATAAAATTTAAATAAAACTAAAATTGCTGAACAGTGGGTTACAGATATATTTTGTTTGAATAGCAATACTCAGCCTTAGTTCATGAGGGCACTCCCAAATTGCTGTAAATATTACCATATTTTTCTGTAAAATGCTTATAAAATATTTTCATAGGATATCACTGTTTTCTTTCAAAACACTGTCAAGTGCATGTATAATAACAGCAGTAACTTCTTATTTGATGGCCAGCCCATAAAATAACAGGATTTATACAGTTTTTTCCTTCAGTAATATCAGTGGTTTTTCACTGGCAACATTGCTGCCAGACTTTTCATCTTTTTATTGTTTTTTCTTTTACAGCGCAGTTATTATGAAAGGTCTACCAGTCTAAACATTTAATAATCGTCCTGCCAATCTCAC
>NC_083763.1:10964967-11094967 GCF_963514075.1 Conger conger | reverse complement strand
AGTGAGAATACTGATTAAGCTTCCACCTATGTAAAAACGGCAGCATGGAACAGCAATATTGGTTTATGGAGAACACATATCTACCATGTACGGATAAAATAAAACTGCAAATTCACACCTACAGATGAAGGAAAAAAACGCAATCCATTTCGTACCAGAATAATCCTTGGCCATCACTCAAAATACCACCAGGCACCTGACATCTGAGCAGGCATTTAGCTGAACACACATTGCTGCCAAGGACCCTCAGGTCCTGACACACACCCACACACCTACTGTTGGCTGTGGGTGTGTGTGCTTGGTGGTGCCTTTCCTTATCCCAATGCCGCCCCCCCCCCATGTTTTTCGCTGCCTGGCGGTGGTTGAAGGTACGACTTGGTTATGAAAATGAATACAATCCCAGGGTCTCTACTTTGCAAATTAACAACACCACTTCTACAATCAACCACAGAAACTCCATTTGTACCTAAAGCATCTGAAAAGCAGCACACACATAAAACAGCCAGACACACAAACACGCTGCTAGAGACACACTACTAAATGCACAGACCCAGGCTGCAGACTTTGCGGTCCCAAAAACTAATGCAAATGCTTGAACCACACCCAAATGTGGACTCCAGACATGAGATGGACTCACTTATGGACATACATATGTGGGTTACAACAATAGAACAATGCAGTATTGATCTTGTTCAATAGCCCCCTGTAATATATCGCAAGGGGAACACGACAGCCAAAGGGCTTTTTCTGTCTTTGAAAGGGATGTTAAAATCGCACACTTACTGCTGTCACAGCGCTGAAGCTGATACATGCATGTAGTTCGCATAAAACCAGCCTACACCGTGCTCAGCAAAGATGTAGCGACATTCAGGCTAACACAGTCAGCAAACACTAATACATAATCATAGTGAGAACACCATTCCCTCTCAGGTGACTCCCAATATATCCTTTTTACTTCATAACGATTTATAACGGAACTTTTGCAAACAGGAGCAGCATATAAACCCACGAATCATCAGAATCGTCTCAATTTGGCACAATTTTCAGCTGAAAACACACATGCAATATAACAGAAATAATCTATTTTTAATCTATCGCAATCAATTGACAATTAAATGTAAGTAGTGGTGTTCATCGAATCATTTTGGTAATTGCAATACAAAACTATCCCTAAAGGGCTATATCTGAGCTGTCAGAACGAATTATGACGAAAAAAGAGATAATATATGGTAATCAAATCGACAACACCCCGGATCCAAATTCCGGGAATAGAAGCTAGTTTATCCCACACGAGCACCTCGCGGGTGCTCTCTCCCATGACTACACACAGGGAAAGAATAGTCAATGGTGTCGGCTGTCAGGAATTAAGTCAGAACCTCTGTTCTGATGGAAGAATGTTAGTTTCCTTAACTGAAAGCGGAGCTGGGTGACCAAGGCTTCTACCTATCTTCCTTAAACAGCTATGTAGAATATATGTTCAAGAAAAATAGTGAACCGCTATTGGCTAATAAAGTATTATTATTATTATTATTATTATTATTATTGTTATTATCCATCTATTATCATGAAATCAGTCGTAATCAGTGTTAATATCCATACACAGTAAAGCAAATGCATTCTCAACGTTCGCTTCTCCTTGGGTAGCTAAGTTAAGCACAGAGAATTGTGATTTTACATTTCAAGAGGCATTACTAGCTATAGAAAACCATGGATGCATGACGAAATAGTTCCAACACAGCACATGTATGAGCGCTGGGAGTTGTTTTGCCAACAATTGCTTATTGCATTATACCCAGACCAAAAGAAGAAAAACATGCATTGAACATAAAATCACTCGTCGACAATTGTCAATTGTCGTCGACAATTTGGTTGAGGTTTAAGGTGACATAGCCTACTTAGAATTTAATGGGCTACATGAATGAAAACACACTTTCAGCAATGTCTGAATGAGGAACGGTCAGCTTGGTTGCTGTCAAAACATGAATGTCCCTCTCTTTTAATTCTTTACCCCTCAAATCTTGCCAGACCACATTTGTCTTTACTTACCTCCAACACACAGCAGTGACATCTCTTATATTGTGGCTATGAAGGCTGCCAGCTGTCTCCTCCCGGTTCCCCGCTCAATCGGGAGTAGAAATTTGTAGTGATTTGTTTGAAGGCGTGCGATATTATCACCAGTTCTATTTTCATAACACAAAACGGATTTGATTTTAAAAAATTGTATATGGTCAGTTTACACTACAGGGTATCTACCCTTATCGGTCTTGCTGACTGTTTCTCGATCTGTTTCGGGCTCTTCCATGCAGCCTCGCCTCAGCTTTCCGCCCGAAGTACAGCCATCTTGTTCAGCACCGCTGCTGAGGACAGTTACTGATGTGACGTCACGCCACGCTGATGAGTAGCATGAGGCTCTAAACACCTGACCATACTCACGCCTCGCCTTTTTACGTCTTTTTTTTTTTAACTCCCTCAGTCCAGATACATTTTTTTCTTAGATTATCGGGCTGTCTGAACTTAATACGTCCAATGCTAGGACACTGATATGGTGTTGCACCCGATGTCCAGCCACACACCTGAAAGATGACGGAGGCAGAAAAAAAAAACCGTTCAGGTCACATTTCAGAAAAAGGAGTCACTAGTTCTGAGAAAAATGAATTCTATGCCCTAAATTTTATTGCGAGTAGTTTCGGGAAATACAAACGACGCAGAAACTGAGATTATTACATAAATAGCCTACAATATCTATAAAAGCAATCATACTGGAAGGCCTACTACAATTTTAGCATGCCGGGAACCTACAGGAGCACAGAAAGGAAGGCATGAATAAAACCTAGACTGATCTGCCGTGAAGTCAAGGAAAAAGCTGACACAAGGGCCAGGAGCCTGAAAAACGTGACGTCAAAAGAAAGGAGAAAGATCATAATTAAAGGTTTACATTCCATTTTAAGGGATTATTAATACATTTGTTTAATCTGAGGCCTCTATGATTGAGGGTTTCGCTTGCACCAGTCAGACCTGTCAACTATGAGAGTGAATGGGTCTTTATGACAATTAAAAAAAATAATGCTTTATTGAAACAACCTCCAATTTAAATGTCACATTTTAGCTATTAGCCTACAAGGCATTAATTGTTCTCATCGCTGTACTGTTGTCTTGGAAACCAAACTGCATCATACATATGCGACCAACCATGACACGAACAGTGGGCAAGGATAGTCTATGTCTCTAGGGGAGGTTTTAGTCTCGCAAAACTTGCAATACGTGTTGCGGTGATGCGTGCGTCAGTAGCTTAGGAGGGAGAACCGGCACATGATCGGTTTTGTAGCCATATTGTCTATCATCATATTGCATAGTTCCCTGAGGAGGTCACAGCGAAGAGCAGCTGGAACAATAGCGCCCTCTTCCGGCAGATTATTTATAGACCTTGGTGTTTTGGGCGACCAGCGAATGCTTTCAAATAAAAATACATTCAAATGTTAAAATGCTTCTTATAGCACAATTAATCGTGGGATTGATTGTGTCGAGTAAGTATTCAAATGTGACGGCCCGTTAGAAAAAAAAAGCTTTAGAAATGGGAGATGGTATCTAAATACCATAATCCAATTTTTGCTCAGAACGTGAGCTTTCTAGATAAACATTATATAAATCATTACAGTTCCATAATGCGTAGAGGGCTGGTTTAATATCCGGCTGGCATGCTTCATTCTAATGAAACTTCATTGAGCATACACACATTTGCACCGTTAGAAACACACAAGAAAAATACAACAATGGTTTTCCTGTTATATTTGCACATTTTTATTCCATATTTCACATCTGAATGCATGCAGATTACTTAAACAAAGAAACTCCTTAACCCACTCCTAAGACCCTTTACCAATGAGAACCCACCTTACAAATGGTTATTCCCAAAAAGGCACAACACTACTTGAGGTGCATTAATTTTATCGTACAATCCCATCTCTTCAAATTTCCTTCAAAAAGCTACTTTAATTGTGGGTAAAGAGGAGAAAGGTTCATACACGAGATTGAAACAAAAGAAGATTTAATAAAAGATACCCTATAAAAAACCCCATGACAGTTATTTTAATTTTGCAGCTTTTTCGCCACACAATTTTTCCATGGTCCCACAGGAGGTATTTTTGTGAGCTATTTCTGTAAACTCTCACACACGCCTCCAGTCAGTCATTACCTTAACTGTAACACCAAGACTTTAACTCACTGAGATGATAATTGAGTAAAGTGCGTGCCTGCCTGTATGTGTGTGTGTAAGAATGAGGGTGTACTTAGAATAATCTGTCCAGTAAAAGTTTGCTCTGCATCACTTTTATATACACACACACACACACACACATGCGCATACACAAACACACACACACACACACACACACACGTGTGCACACACAGGCTCAAAGCACACATGCACACACACACATAGGCGCAATGCTTACACACATGCGCACACACACACACGTGTGCACACACAGGCTCAAAGCACACATGCACACACACACACACATAGGCGCAATGCTTACACACAGGTACAACGCACGCACACACACACACAGACACGCACACAAAATATGTTTAATGCCTTCAGTGGCAGGCTGTGAGCTGCACTGACAGACTCAGCCCAGAGGGGGAGCTGTTGTTCCACAGCCAGGCTGAGGGACAGTGGTGATGAGATGGGGTTACGCTGGACACAGCCAATCGGTAATCAGCCCTGCTAGCCCCTGGCCAATCAGAGCTTCTCACTGTGGACAGACAGGAAATAAAAAAGAGAGACATCATGAAGCTGGATAAGTAAAACCCAGAACCCGCAGTTCCGGGGTTTTAACCAGTGCAGTTATCCAGCTAACACGGCACTCCTGCTTCCTGAAACACCCCCCCTGGCGTACTCACTGCGGTTCCCCCCCCGGTTACAGCGGGCGTGGCGGGGTGCGTACCTGTCCAGGTGTGCCAGGATGTCCTGCAGCTGGATGACCAGGGTGCGGTGCTCCTGAGGGCTGGTCTCCAGCATGCTGCTCATGCGGCTCAGGTACGAGTCCAGGGTGCCCAGGGAGGGGGTCTCGCCCGTGCCTGCGGGCACAGTGAGCGGAGGGGGGTTAAACTAAAGTGGACACGGCTGAGGGGGCAGGGCAATCAAACAGGGCAGACTGGCGGGTGCACGTCGCCACTTTGATCGTTTTGATTCGATAATTGGCCTAGAATGTGAGGGAAATAATTGAATACAATTTCAATTGCATTAATTGAAAAAATTATTCATCGTTCAGGATTCCAAAACCTCTGACAAGCATGTGCTCTAGGGCTTGAGGTGAAGTGCATTATGGGAGACAGACCTGGCAGGCTGGCAGTGGACAGGCTGCTGACGAGCATGTGGTTGAGCACCTGCAGGTGAAGTGCATTATGGGGGTCAGATAAGATGTAGTGCATTATGGGGGGCAGTCCTGGCAGGCTGACGCTCGATAGGCTGCTGACGAGCATGTGTTTGAGCGCCTGCAGGTGAAGTGCATTATGGGGGACAGACCTGGCAGGCTGACGCTCGATAGGCTGTTGACGAGCATGTGTTCGAGCGCCTGCAGGTGAAGTGCATTATGGGGGACAGACCTGGCAGGCTGACGCTCGATAGGCTGCTGACGAGCATGTGTTTGAGCGCCTGCAGGTGAAGTGCATTATGGGGGACAGACCTGGCAGGCTGACGCTCGATAGGCTGTTGACGAGCATGTGCTTGAACGCCTGCAGGTGGCGGTGCAGTGCCTGGGTCCGCCTCTCGTCCTGACCCAGCTCGGCCTCCAGCCGCTCCTTGGCGCTGTACATGTCGGCGATGTGCTTCTGCAGCACGGCGTTCTGCTCCTCGAACTCCACGTTCGCCTTCCGCAACCGCCGCAGCTCCGACTCCCGCGCTGCAGGGGATGAGTGACAGCCCGAGCGGCCAATGAGGGAGGAGAGACGCTGGACCGGGACACTTCTGTACGGTCATCTCAGGGCTTTCCAGTAATAATACAATCATAATAATTCGTTATTTAGCCAATTCATCCAAAGCGACTAACAGTTCATTAGACTAAGCAGGGGAGAATGCCCCCTGGAGCAATGTGGGGTTAAGGGCCTTTCCCAAGGGCCCAACAGCGGATAGATGTTACTGTAGATCTTACTGTGGCTACATGTGGGCTTAAACCACCATCCTTCCGGGTCCCAACTTTGATTTAGGAGGACACGGTAACATAAGTGACTGTGTCCAGCTGTTTGGGAATTTCTGGCCGAGTAGGCAGGGCGAACCGAGATCAACCTACGTTTACACGTTATGTAACGGCACCACATGAGTTGTATGTCAGTGCCAAGCTGGTATTCATGACCCCATTACACGGACATGCGGCTTCGAGTCATTACACAAGACCCATCGAAGCAGTCACGGCAACCTGACCTTTTTCGGAAAGAGCGGAACAAAGGGGGCAGAATCTCCACTCAAGTGGGCCTTTAAACGTGAACAACCCTGTACCTAACTGGACACCGGAGGGTACCATTCACACTCATGCCCTCTCCTCTCCATGTCCTCACCACACTGCAGGGATTACCTTTGTTCTGGTCCAGGAATTCCTCGGTGAAGATGGGAACGTCAAACCTGTTTGAGAGGTCTGAGCCCTGGAGGAGGCACACAAAGAGAGGCGGTGACCAATCGTGTGAGACAGCGATCATCAAATCCCGCCCTGCTTCTCTTTTCTCCCAGGCGATTAGCTGAACGATTATTGCTACTGATTGGCTGATGGGCCAGACTGTCTTCACGCCTAACTCTTAGGTGAAGGAGGGTGGAAATCCAGCAGTTGCTGGACCTTGAGGACTGTGATTTGATGATCTCTAGATGTGATGTCATACATTAGATGGTGTATGACATCACATCTAACATCCACAGCTCTTCAATCACCTATATGAGCACCTGAGGCTTGTATCACACTGTTTTGAGTAGTACAAAAATAATTCAACCAATTTACCTTATAGCCAGCTCCGAGACTTGTGGCGTTAATAATCACAGACGTAAGCTCTTCTGCAGAAACAGATTGATTCAGTCAGTGATTCATACATTTTTGTGGCTGAGATGGCCACAAAATTATCACAAATAACAGGGCCACAATGCCACAGTATAACCATGACAACTTCCTGAGATGATTAGTAGAAAATGAAGCATGCTCAACTGAAATACAATATAGAACAATAGTACAATAGAACCATCATTTTCATCAAGTCTAGCATGCTGAAGACTTGCACCGAAACACCACTGCTTATTGCGTTTTATACATCAAGCTGATACATAAACTTGCTGAATACTGGGAAACTGATGATGACAAACAAACAGCAGACAGGAGTCGCTATGAAACAGGGCATTACTGCTGAACAAATCCATTGGCAGACATCAGCAAATGCCAAAAAATATATATACTGAATGCATACATCAGATGAGAAACATAATCGACTGACAGCTCTACACTCAACATCAGAATACAAGAGATAAAGAAAAAGACAAGAGAACAGAAAATAGGTCTTATAGTACAGTGGTGCTCACTCCAGGTCCTAGAGAGCTGCAGGCTGTGCTGATTTTTGTTTCCACCTGAATATTGGCAACCAATTCAGGCCCAAGGAACCAGGCGAGGCAAGTTAACTGTGTAATTAACTGCTTTAATTTGTCAATTAAGTACTCAGTAACAACAAAAGCCTGCACACTCTGTGGCTCTCCATGGCCACTGCTATAGGGCGTGTTTGTGTGGAGTCCTGACCTCTCTTGACCTTCTTGTCCTGGATTTTGGCGCTGGTGATCTGGAAGGCCTCGCTCTGCTGGTACTCCTTCAGGTCTCGGGCGTACTGCTGCTTCTCCCGCTCCGCTTCGTCCAGGTACCGCTGCATACGTACGCACACGGTCAGAAACACAAGGGGCACAGCGCGAACGTCACCGTAAAGAGGTACCTCTGTGTACGTACGCACCCAGTCAGAAACGCACAGGGCACAGCGTGAACGTCACCATAAAGAGGTACCTCTGTGTACGTACGCACCCAGTCAGAAACGCACAGAGCGGAGCGCGAACGTCACTGCAACTGCTCCTGCTAACAGGGCAGACCCCCGTGGTCACGGACACCAGCAACAACCAATCGGCTGCACCGGGGATCTCAGATCTTGAGACTCCAAAGCCTAACCCGGCTGCTGATTGAAATTAAAAACAAAAGCCAGTTCTCATTCCACAATCATTGCTACTCCAGAGATGATTTCACATTCTCAACCTATTGCTACTCCAGGGCTGATTTCACGCTCTGCAGTCGACTTTCACAAGCGAACATACTGCTACAGATTCACACGGAGTTCGCCACAGCAATGCAAAGCTTAACCTCTCCCTTTGTGGCATTCACTCCGTGACAGAGCGCTTCTGCGCTGCTGCTCCAGAGGATCTAGCTGACATCACTGATTTCGGCGGGGAGCGTACCTGCTTGTCGTTGGGGGCCAGGCGGCTCCACTCGGCCCCCAGCCTCTTGGTGATTTCGGGGAAGGGCAGTTCGGGGTGCAGGGCGCGGATCTGCTCCCGCCGCTCGTTCAGGAAGCGCACGTAGCCCGTCACCGGGGCTTTGGGGCCGTTGGGCAGGACCTTCTTCCTCTTCTTCCCCTTGGGCCAGCCGCGCTTCTTCACCGGCTGCACCACGAGAGAGGCCACGTTCTGCTCACGCACCCGGGGGAAAAAGAGAACAAGTTCACATTTTAATGATGATTCATTTTTTTTAAATGATTTTAGTAATGATGATGCCCTGATGCAGCATTTTAAACAGCTATGGAGAATACACCAATGAGGAATATGCATATAGACTTTTCTGACATAGCATCCATTTTTTATGCAGCTGGATATTTTACTGAAGTCAGGTTAAGTGCCTTCCTGAAGGGTACAACTGCAGTGTCCAAGCTTTAGGTTACAAGCCCAGTTCTCTCACCATTACACTACACTACAGAGAAAAGGACAAATGGCCCAGTAATTCTGCTATAGGGGCAGCCTGTAGCCTGGTGGCTAAGTTGTCTGACTGGGACCTGGAAGGTTGGTGGTTCCAGTCCCAGTGTTGCTACAGCTGTTGGCCTCTTGAGCAAGGCCCTTAACATTGCTCCAGGGGGTATTGGCTCCTGCTTAGTCTAATCAACTGTAAGTCACTTTGGATAAAAGCGTCAGCGAGATCCCTGTAATGTAATGCTAACTGGGTACACAGCATGCGATGCCCTGTGCACTATGTGTGCATGAAGACGCACGCTCCCCCCCCCTCCCCTCTTGCCTCTTCATGGGCTGAATCTGAGGGGTGAACCAGACGGGCCAGGGGGGCATCGCTCTGCTCCTGTTTTACCCCCCGCATGAGAAACGCCCCTCCATTCGGCGCAGGGCTTCGAGAAGGCCTGGTGGACAAATTCAGAAGGGTCCAGGAGTTAAAGAGAGGTCCGGCACGCCAGAACCACTCACAAATATGTAGGTAGTTACTGGAAGGAAATGTGCAATTTGACATCCCTGGCCCCCCCATACTCACTCAGTCTGCTGCTGTTTAGTGTTCTGAGACATGCCCAGACCAAGTTGCCTGAAAAACAGTGACATGCTATTTCTCCTCTTGCTTTGCCACACACGCACGCACGCACGCACGCACGTACACATCGATGGATGACTACTTCCGAGTGTGTACAACAAGATGCGAACTAATTTCACGTTTAGCTACTTGGCGTTAGCATATTCATCAGAGTGAAATCAAGTGTTGGTAGTGTAATTTGATTATCAATGTCATACGTCACAAGTGTGTCTGTTCAATAACATAATTACTTAAGCCACGTTAGGTAGTTGCGTGTACTATCTACGCCAGACAGATAATGATTATTAGCAGGGGCACCGGTAGTAGCTTTTGGCTGGCTACTGTTAGCTTTGGCGAGTTGGCTAATGTTGGCTAGCTAGTTAAATTGCTCATTATTAATCCACTCACGAATCATTCTGAAGTTGGAAATTGCGGCTCGCGCAGTGTTTTTCTCGTGAATATTGCATTTAGTTCTCTAGCAATCTAGCTAGCCAACAGTAACTTCATTCAGGACAGCTCTAGTTGTGTTTGAAAACATTGATAGGCTAGATAAAAGCTAACATGGCACTAGCTAGCTGCAGCTAACTACTAACGTTACATTAGAACAAAGAGGAATATCAGCCGCATACTTTCATGCGACGAAATAAATGTACTTATGAGCTTATACATCGCTATCAGTAAATGACAGTTATATATGATTTTGTGACTTTTCTTGGAATTATTGTATTCTTATTGCTTTACAGAATAAACAAATAGAATGGACTTACCGCGATAACTCTTGGATACTTTACGCTTCTCTCCCAAACTCCGGGAAAACACATATTTCCCCACCCCTTACTAGTGATTGGCTCCACAGAATATTTTAAGCGATGATTGGCTCGTGTAATTAACAGAATAAATACCTTGAGCACACGCTATGAATATAATGGCCCATATTGCTTTCTACAGCCCTACCTGGCGTTCTGTTTTCTTGTGGAAAAATGCAGTTAGTTTGCCATTGCAGGTATCATGTACTGTGATTCACCTTGGATAAGGATGACTTAAAACAAACAAATAAATCGAAATAAGAATCAGTCCAGAATTTGTTTTTTACATTATAAAATTGGCTTATTTACAAACATAATGATCACGTCTGGGATTCTTTAGAGAGATAGTTCTCATCAACTAATACTTAACATTGATTCCAAATAAAACTATGATGAAGATGTCCTCGAAAATGCTAGATTTTTAGTTTCTTCTCCCTTTAAACCCCTCAGGGAAAGAATTTATTCTAGATTTAGCGATATTGTTATTGTTGCTTTGCATCATGAATTGAAAGGTCTAAATGTACATTTGTTAATACATTTATACACTTTGTGTAAAAACATCCCTTCATGTAAAAACATGTTTAATAAATGTCTTCCAGATTTGTACAATTGCAATGTAATTAGACATTGTTGGCAACTACAACTTCTAGCTATAGCCAAATATTTTTTCTTTATTGAAGAGCCAAATGGTTTCATCCCACAGGAAGGGCATCTTCAATAGATAAGCCTCAGTTCTGCTGACAGAACTCTGTGTACAGGAATAACTGTGAGAGACAAATACCATAGGCCTGCTAATATTCATGTTAATATATACAGTTACATACACAGTATAGTCAATGTTTCATTTCCTTCAATTTAGTAAGAGTTGTTGTTTTAATAGATATATATTTAGAAAGCTACAGTGTAGATACAGTGAATGGTTCTAATTTCTGTCATTTTGGACATTTATTTTATTTTTTAATTCCACTTTTAAAGTGTTCTTAGCTTTCTCTCTCTGCATGGACATGAAACACTCAGACCAGTGCTCATCCATTCAGGAACTATCGGCTGGGGGACCCTGTAAAACAATGGTTTGGAAACCACAATAAAGCACTGTATACAAAATATATTTTTGATCGATTACAATGTGGTCACGCGGATTGTTATTCCAAGTGTTCAACTATTAGGAATTACAATAAAACCAGATGCATATGCATTTATGTGTGACGCTCACTAGATTAATCCGGAAACTCGATGGTGTGTAAAAAACGAAGTGTAAGTAGGCCACGGTCACGTGACCTGACTATATTCAAGAACATAAACAGGACTGCGAACAAATGCATTTTTTTTATTCCCTGCAACCTTACCTAAAGACGCAATCCAGCTGCTGTCTTATGTTAGTGAGCTCTATAGCTTGAGATGTTTTGCTCTGGATAGTCAACTGGCCTTGATTTAATATGAATAAATCATTGGTTTGCGCTTGGGAACATTAAGGACTACTCTAATTACTCGCATTTAGCCTTTTACTCGCATTTAACGAAATGCAAATACAAGTGCAAACAGGAGGGTTAACTTTCCCATTTGACTCAGATATTTTTTTCTTGGTTTTTGTTTTGCAAAGCCTGTGCACATCCTACACCTTTTCAAAAATAAATCCATTGGCATGTTTCATTTAACTGTTTGCTGCTGCACATTTAGACGGCCTCTAAACTAAAATAGTGTAGTTCTTTTTAAAAATCAATGTTGTTTCAAACCAAGGCTTGTCAGACTAGATAATAAAACCATCAAGACAAGTCATTGAAATATGTTTGTAGATAAAATGTCTCTGCCCCCACATCTATAAGGCTAATACCGTCCAGCTTTTTTCTCCCCAGAAGATGGTATTCACCCAGTCCGAGATACGAGCGATGCGCTGCTGTGTATGTTTATTTCACAGCACCTTCCTGTGCCCTCAATCCAAGATGGCTGCGGGTGAGGGCGGTGGTAGAGCTCCATGTCTCGGTGTTTCCACTCCCGGGCCTTTAGGCAATGTTCAGCCGAGCAACAGCGCTCATTCCTCGGCTGCCAGTAACGACGGGTCAGCGGATGCCACAGGAGGGGCACAGGGGGCAGCGGGACACTCTAATCCCCAGCCAGGCCCGGGCGGCGGTGCAGGCGCCGGTGTTGCAGTAGGGACTCAGCCGAGCGCACAGAACGCTTCCCCGCAGACTGCTGCCGAGAGCGCCACGAATGCAGCCAGGGTTGCTGGGGGGATGACAACCTCTGCGACAAACATGACAGCGACAACAACACCAGCTGCATCCACAGCCGCAGCCGCGGCGCCTGGGACGCCCTCCTCGCCCCCTTCTGCCCCAGCATCCGCCGCAGTATTGGTTTACAGGGAACCTGTATATAACTGGCAAGCTACTAAAAGCACCGTCAAGGAGAGGTTCGCCTTTCTGTTCAATAACGAGGTGCTAAGCGATGTGCATTTTTTAGTGGGGAAGGGGATGGGAGTGCAGCGGATACCCGCACACAGGTGAGCCCTGTTAACTATATGTAACATGTAGCTACCGTTGGGAATCTTAACAATAAACATCGTATTTACATTTATTTTGAGACTATCCATACTTATTAACCGTTGAGTGGGTGTGTATGCTATTCCCGACAATTTAGTTGCATATTAACAATATTTTGTAACTAGGCACGTTTCTTTATATCTAGGACAATAGATTATAATGACTGCATTGCGCTGCAGTAATTTATATAGCTACAATTAGCTGGCTGCACCCAAGGTCTTTAGCATCAGACTCGTTCTTCATCCAGTTATTTCTTGCTGCGATTGCACGTGTTACGAGCCACTGGACTATGAAACATCCGCTATATTATTGCATTATTATAGCACAAATAGCCTATATTACATTTCTGCAGTTCGGCCTGATTCACGTTTTATATTGCCTACCGGATAAATACAGCAAATAACTGAATGCGCCACTGTCCCTTGTTTTACGCCTCCCTATAGGTTTGTGCTAGCAGTAGGCAGTGCCGTGTTTGATGCCATGTTCAATGGGGGAATGGCCACCACCTCTACAGAGATTGAGCTGCCTGACGTGGAGCCTGCCGCCTTCCTCGCTCTACTCAAGTAAGGTTACACGGATAGAAGGCTAGCCGGCGGGCGATGGCCAGTCTTTAAAGACGTTGGTGTGAATGATACATTTATGTCCTTGGATGTCCTTTGGGAACAGCAACAACAATAACTAATTTGTTTGGTATTTTTGCTGCGCAGGCTTCTTGTTGATGTGTGAAGTCTGTGTTGAGTCTGAAAATCTGAAGCAATTTGTGAATTGTACGTCTTTTGGAATATCTGAAGCATGTTGTGAATGCAGGTTCCTGTATTCCGACGACGTGCAGATCGGTCCAGAGACAGTCATGACTACGCTGTACACGGCAAAGAAGTACGCAGTACCGGCACTGGAGGCCCACTGCGTGGAATTCCTCAAGAAGAACCTGCGTGCGGACAACGCCTTCATGTTGCTCACGCAGGTAGGGGCAGGCACCAGGTTGTATTCTGGTTGTATAACAACCAGTTAGAGGGAAATGTACCAGTTCTGTGCAGTGCAATGTCATGTTTTGCCTGCTAAAATGTGTGTGGAATGGACTGATGTTTTGTTGCTGCTTTAAATTGCTATGCTGGACTTTTCGCCCAGGTTTTTTGCTGTAAAGATATCGACTGGATGTGGTGGTGGTGTTGTTGTTGTGATTCATTTTTGAATTATGTTTAGGCACTTAACATCTGCTACATATCTGGGTGTACTGGGGGTGGAGGGATTATTGCATGATTGTGTGAATTCAAAAGATATCACTGTAGTGTTAGTGTGTATATTAATATGCTCTGCGAAGGGAAGTGATGTCATTGTGATGTGGCGGTGTATTTTTAGGCCCGGCTGTTTGACGAGCCCCAGCTGGCCAGTCTGTGCCTGGAGAGCATTGATAAGAACACTGCGGACGCTCTCGCTGCAGAGGGCTTCACTGACGTCGACCTGGGTACAACAGCGCCGGCTTACTGCGTACACACAGACACACAGACACACAGACACACACACACACACACACACACACACACACACACCCATAAACATACACACACACACACACACACACACACACACACACACCCATAAACATACACACACACACACACACACACACACACACACACACACACACAAACACCCGTAAACATACATGCACACACACGCACCCGCGCACACCCACACACACACCCATAAACATACAAACACACACACACACAGACATAGACACGCACACACACGCACACACCATGAAAACACACAGATGCACACGTACATGCACATAAACACGCGCACACACACACGCACATACATACACATACACATGCACACACACACACACACACACACACACACACACACACACACACGTCTGCATGTAAATGCACATGCAAACCCATCCCATCCGTGTGCATGTTTTGCTACAGTCACCTAACCACACAGGTAAATGCATTTCTCTCTCTCTCTCTCTCTCTCTCTCTCTCTCTCTCTCTCTCTCTCTCTCTCTGTGTGTCTCTGTCTCTCTGTCTCTCTGTCTCTCTGTCTCTCTGTCTCTCTGTCTCTCTCTCTCTCTCTCTCTCTCTCTCTCTCTCTCTCTCTCTCTCAGATACACTAGTGGCGGTGCTGGAGCGGGACACTCTGGGCGTTCGGGAGGTGCGGCTGTTTGGCGCGGCAGTGCGTTGGGCCGAGGCGGAGACCCAGAGGCAGCAGCTCCAGCCCACCCCGGAAAACAAGCGCCGGGTGCTGGGCAAAGCCCTGGTGCTCATCCGCTTCCCCCTCATGACCATAGAGGAGTTCGCTGCAGGCACGTCCCTATCTCTGCTGCCCTGATCACTGAATTACACTGGATATGTAGGCCCGACTCAGTCTGTACAGATTACCATGGTATTCAGTTGAATTTGGAAGCCGGCTCAATTTGATCTGAGATTAACTGAATTTAATGGGATTCAGCAGAATTTGACCAAACTAAATGTGTAGGCTGAGCTCAGTTGAAATTGAACTGTATTCTGAACTGCGCGTGTAGTCCCAGCTCAGTTGAAATTAACCTGTGTTCTGCACTGCGTGTGTAGTCCCAGCTCAGTTGACATTGACCTGTATCCTGAACTGCGCGTGTAGTCCCAGCTCAGTTGAAATTGACCTGTGTTCTGAACTGCGTGCGTAGTCCCAGCTCAGTCGGGGATCCTGACGGACCGGGAGGTGGTCACCCTGTTCCTGCACTTCACGGTGAACCCCAAGCCCCGGGTGGACTTCATCGACCGGCCGCGCTGCTGCCTGCGGGGCAAGGAGTGCAGCATCACCCGATTCGGCCAGGTGGAGAGCCGCTGGGGCTACAGCGGGACCAGCGACCGCATCCGGTGAGCACTCGCACGTAGGAACATGAAACCGTAACGGTGTTGGTATAATTTCTTATTTAGCTGAAGCCCTTATCCAAAGCAACTTACAGTCGATTAGACTAAGCAAGGGACAAACCCCCCCCCCCCCCCCTGGAGCAATGCACGTGTAAGATCACTGTAAGGGCCTAATGTATAACAACCTTTGTGTCTGCCTCTGTCTCTCTTAGGTTCTCTGTCAGTCAAAGGATATTTGTGGTGGGGTTTGGGCTCTATGGTTCGATACACGGCCCCACCGACTACCAGGTCAACATCCAGGTGTGTGCTCTTCGGTGTTAGTTTAAAGCTGGGCTGAGAGGCTCCACTCCTCCAGGGCTTGTGTATATGCAGGTTATTGTTTCCACCCGTAGCTGATTGGAAGTGTACACAAACGCCTGCTCACTTGTAGAGTAGGTCTCTTTAACGCTTCATGTAGGTTGTGGTTGGTGCATCCCGAAAATTCGCCAGCCAATTTCACTGTTTCACCTGACACCCAGATGTTTAGAACAGAACAGGACCTCCAAGTGACTGGTGTTTACCTGCCACAGTGGCTGGGGGACTGGGCAAACCAAAAATTCTCCAGCTTTTGGCTGCTGGTAATTGACCACTGCGATTGAGCTACAGTGTTGGATAAAATGATCTGGCTAGTGAAATAGTGAAAGAATGATATGGTTATATCTGCGCTCTGAGTTGGTTTGAGATATTGAGCTTCAAAGATTTCACATCCTGACACAGCCAAACTGAAATGCAGGGCACTTATTCTTCGATCAAAATGTCAGATAACCTAAAAGTATCCTATATGTACAACATCAAAATCCTATCAAATTGCCCTTTAAACAACATATTTATGGAATAGTTGGAACCTTATACTTCTAAGGTCTCGGAAGAGCTGTGTTGTTCCACGCAGATTATTCACACGGACAGCAACACGGTCTTGGGCCAGAACGACACCGGCTTCAGCTGCGACGGCTCCGCCAACACGTTCCGGGTGATGTTTAAGGAGCCGGTGGAGATCCTCCCCAACGTCAACTACACTGCCTGCGCTACGCTCAAGGTACAGCCCACCTCCTGCTCCCCCACAGCGGACAATATGTGGATCCTGGAGATTGGTTTTAAATGAGCGAATATCAAAACTTACCCCCCTGTGGGACATTTTGGGAAAGTTGGGGAAATTCACTTTTCAGACACCGTGAGATCTGTGGCGCTGATCTTGCGACGGTGTAAAGCTTAAAGCTTAAGTTAAAGTTAAGAGTTATTACATGTAGTCTCTCCCCCTCTCCCTCCCTCCCTCTCTCAGGGCCCGGACTCTCACTACGGCACTAAGGGTATGCGAAAAGTGACCCACGAGTCCCCAGCCACTGGCACCAAGACCTGCTTCACCTTCTGCTACGCCGCGGGCAACAACAACGGCACTTCCGTAGAAGACGGACAGATTCCTGAGGTCATCTTCTACACATAGTTGACCCCCTGGCGTCAGGTCCTATAAGGGTGACCTATTACAGTACCTCTGGTCATTGCAATCCAGTGACCGCCCCCATCCCCCCCCCCCCCCCCAACCCTTAGCCCACAACCCCAACCCACTTACACCCTCATCATCCAACTGAGCAGCAAGGGATTGACATGTACACAATGGCATTTGAATGACAGGGTGCTGCGGTCTTAACGTTTAATGGATAACTGACTGAAGGGTGACAGAGAGACTACCCTCTGCACGGAACTCGGGAGGGGTCAGGTGACAGTGGGGCTGGCTGACTTCAAGGCTGCCTCTTATGAGTCGAGGTGTATCTGTGTCTGATGACAGGATCGTTTGTGGGAGAGGGGATTTTGAGTGTAGTGGGAGATGACGCCTGGCTACTCAGTCATTCGCGCAGGCTGTCGGTCAACCGCCTCTCTGTCAGTCATTGGTCACTTCCCCTAGTCCTCAGTAGAGGTGATTGCCTGTCAGATAAAACATCATCAGAAAGTACCTCCTGAAGATTTAACTCTACATTGCCCTGACCCCCTCCTATCCCCTTTCCCTCAAATGGTCAAGGGGCGTTTCCCCTTCAGTTTTTTTTTTTTTTTTTTTTTCATTTCATGTTGAAATGAGGGGAATAATGTATACCATACATTCCACTTCATGTCACCTGTTATTAAAAGTCAAGCCGAGTCCACAGAGTAGGAGGCTGTGAAGCCCCAAGCAGAATCACTGCTTCTCTGTTGCCACCATTCTTACAGCTGCTCTTTGCCTAAGAACCTGTTCTTATGGTCCCACTCTATTCTCACCATTTTTGTTTATTTTATTGCCAAGTTGATTAGTTAGCACTGATGCACTTTTGGACAGGACACAGACAATCACCCAACGAGGGCAATTAAGTTCTGACATTACATGCCATGTCCTTTTCTTTAATTTATGGGCTCAACCTCATTGTGACGTGTGCAGTGTGGTTGTAGCCTTGGTGCCAGTCTTCTGGCTAACATTAGCCTTTCAATCTAATGAACGTGAAGCAGACAGCAAGTACTGTAATTAATTTAGCATTTTGTGATTAGCATGTTCCTCAAAATGGGATTGATGGTAGCCAGTCGGTGCTCTTGCGTATAATCTGGGCGAATATTCAAAAGTAACCAAAATCATTTGCCCGCTCCACTAGGTGCAGTATAAAAATATGGCTGTACTTTATTTAGCAAGTTAATGCTTCATATTTTAATTGCAAGGCCAAGTTCTCCCTTGGATAAAATGTAACAGACACTATGGGAGCGAAAAGAAAAGTATTTAATGTGAATACCCATACAACACTGCACTATAGGGATCTCAATATAAGTGTAGGGGCAAAACATGCGAATAATCCAGTTCAGAGACCTGCGGATGCATGCATGGCACCATTTCTCTTTCCAGTGGAAGTGTGAAGGGTCTACGGAGTACGAAAATGCAAGAAACGGCGTCGATCCATTTAATATAAATGGACGATCTTCTAGTACACTGCCGGAGTCCAGCTGTATAAGCAACAACATGCCTAGAAGGATGGGAGAACTTGGAAAATGGTGGTTGTAAGGAAAAGTGATCCTCTGGAATCACGATGAACAGGAACGCTCCTACAGGGAATTGCGCTTTAAGGACAGAAAGAGCTGGAATCAAATAATGCCAGTCCATAAATTGAATGTAATACTAGTTCTGTGCTGCTCTGTGTTGCAAGTTCTGTGTTTTGCAAATGCTTTACACTGTGTGTGCTTAAAAATAGAAAATCTGTAAATAACAACCGCAAACATTAAAAAGTCTTTAAATGTATCCGTTGAGTTTGTGAGTGTTTGTGGTCAGTGAGTTCTGCAGGGATCTGGAGCTAGCTAACTGTAATCTCCAGCTAAATACTAGATGAATGTTGGATTTCATAGTTATTACATAATACTTGGACATGGACATTTGGTGTGGTAGACTTGTACTCCATTCTTTGGACTTGTTCCTGGTTTTGCATTGATGTTTCAGTGTAGGCTGCAATTGAGTTGGGACTACTGTATTAAAGGTCAGTTTTAATTATATTGAGTAGGGGTGGGATAGGGACTGCATTAGTCGATCAAATTAATCAGGTAGAAAAGGAAACCAGCAGCAGTACTGGCCTTGAGGGCCCTGCCCGACACCAACGATGGCACCTGGCTGCAAGAACAAGGAGGATGACCAGAGGTGGAAAGTCTTAAGGGTCAGAAGGTAAAAATCCTGCCATGCATTTCTTCCACCTATAAACAGTCACTGATCAGTTCTACCTCCTGGGTAAAGTATTGGCCAATTAGCAAATTCAGGCAATTGGAATAAAATACTGGGGAGGATTATCTGAACATCCATCATTGACTCACCACACCCATTTAGAGATCAATGGTAAAAAAAAAAAAAAAGCCCCCCACCTTTTTGGAAAGGAAGGAGTGTTTATAGAGAGAAACAGGCAATATGAAATTAAGGTACATGGTGTTTATACCACTACCAAAAACCAGCTCATCAGGTTTAACAAATGGCTTAAGCGATGGTGAGTAAATGTCCCCTGGACGATATTTAAAACTTCCAATAAAAAAAAATAAAAAAAAGTTAAATTATTCCAAAAACATCCAAATTGCTGTGAAGCCAAAGATTCTTAACACTAAATTTTAAGCATAACTTTCATGAATTACCTCAAAAGACAAATGGTCAGGTCAAGTTAAGAATCTTCACAGGCTAGACATCCAATTTTGAGCCATATTTGGGAGGACAGGTGAACAATTTCATTTTTTCAAGTCAGGCTAATTTCGGACAAATTGGATAGAGGTCAAGCAACCCACCAGTGAGGCACATCTTCAGGAACTTCAACACAGTTGGCATGAATGTCCAGAACCATGACCGCCCTTGTAGAAAATCGTTAAGCATTCCAAAACTCCCATACTTCACAGGGAGTTTAAGAATGACGGTTTTGTACAGACCAAACGCAATTCCTTTGAACAATTTAGAAAATCCTATGGCTCTGCTATTGTTGGCCAATTTCAGGTCAAATGATTTACAGAACCACCAAATACCATCAACATGACACATTAATCTCTCCCACTCCAAAAAAAACAAACAAAACAATTGCAATTTTTATTTTCCTTTATTGATGTTTACAGTTTTTTTTTTTCAGATTGCTTTTTAAATTGATCTGGAATCTTTTATTATACTTTTGGCAAAAGGTAATAGTGCTCATGGTGTTGTATTGTCCTTTTCCCCTTCACTTGTTACAACAGGGTGTGGAGAGGTTAGGGGTGGCCATTACAATTTGTCCAGGTAGTTATCCAGAGCAGGGATGCCCTCTTTCAACCCCTTGCGCTTCCTGGTATCAGCAACAATCCCGCAAGGCTTGGAGGAGGGATCTTTGGGATCCCCAGGGAGGATCTGCCAGTGGTCGAATACGCACTGTGGGAATGCCTGGCCGCCAGTATTTGAACGCAGGTCAGCGGTGAATCCTGGGGGGGGAATGGACAGATGTTAAACAGAATCCATTTTCCCACTACCTCCTGTGCTGGCTATTCAGGGGTTCAGGCCTGGTAGGTACACCCCCTTTCCATTTCACCAGTAGCGGGGTCAAAATGCGCCATTTAAATTAAATGTGATCACTAAATGTCAATTAATGGGGAGGGGGGTGGGAGAACGGGGGGGGGGGGGGGGGGGGCAACTCACCGAAGGACTCGTTGACAGGCAGGTAAGCCTTGACGATGAACATGGGGGTTCCGATTACTTGGGACTCTTCAAACACGTGTCCACGCTTCCTGTTCAAGACACCGTAGATGCCTCCGACAACTTGCTCTGGGCACTGCGGAGAAGGAGACGACATGTCAGCTAAACATTCGCTTTGTAAGGACTACAGACCTCCGATGGGTCCCTTTTAGTTGGAGAAATCCATAAATGTTTGTCTGGATGTGACCAATTAAAACCACTTCATATTTTAATGTTGAAATCAATAGTCATGATTTCATACAGAACATTTTAAGCTTTGCTAATGGGAGTAAAAAAAATGATACATTTACATTTGAGGATCCCTCTGGGTGTGCAACTTAACCTTCTAAAACCCGCCACATCTTTAGACTTTAGACTTGTGGTCACTATTGGGACACTGGACTCGAGGAAGCGGTCTCGTACCTGGATCTCGACCAGGTAGATGGGCTCCATGAGCCTAGGCTCGGCCGTGAGCTGGCTGGCGTACAGCACTCTGCGGGCGGTGGGGATGATCTGGCCGCCTCCACGGTGGATGGCGTCTGCGTGCAGGGTGACGTCGTGGATGTCGAAACGCACGGCGCGCATGTTCTCCTCACAGAGGACACCCTGGGGGGAGGGGGGGGGGGGGGGCGAGAGAATCGGACCAATCAGCACAATTACGCAAGTTGACTGAACATCTCCCAAGACTCATTGCAAGAAGGTAGAGATCCTGGTCCTCAAAGCCTGCAGAACCTCCTGGGTTTTCCCTTTTCAACTTAATCAGCTTAAATCCATACCCAAGGAACCAGGTGGCCGTTAGGGCCCCACCGGGACCAGGAATGAAGACCAAGGTTTCGAAGCTCAACCAAATACGAATTATTCTCAGGAGCCCTAAAGTATAACCCGGGAGCTCATATGAAACCGGTCACCCAGACTTTGCTCACCTCCTTGGTGGCCCACTGGAACCCGGCCACCACGCTGTCCTTAATCTCGTTGAGGTACTGCACCCCCTTGGTCACGTCCACCAGCAGGTTGGGTCCGGTCCCGTCGGGCCCGAAGCACCAGATCTTGCGGACTTCGGCCACGTCCCACTCGTACTTCTCTGCGATGTAACGGGCGCGGGCCTTCATCTCCTGCCGGGCGGTGACGTCGCCCTTCTCGATGTCCTCGGCCAGGCCGTCGGGGAAGGGCCTAGCCTTCATGTACAGACGGTTGTGCTTGTTGGGAGACTTGGACAGGCACATGATGTCGGACTCCTCGCTCACGGTCTCTCTGTAAGACACCACCGGGTCCGATTTCTGTACGGGAGAGAAGTTGGCGTTAATAAAGCGGGTTCGGAAATTAAGTCACGATTACAGACCCTTTTTCCATTCATAGAATTGGGATTAGAGTAGATCCTAATTGGAGTTAGTGTAATGGAAACTCTGCAGCATCGTTAGGTCATTAGATTTGTATGAGGAAAATTAAGAATATTACTAGATACCTAATGTTAAGATTTCAATGCCATATTTATGTGCTCCAGCCAGAGGCGTTGAGGAGTTGATACACTACCGTGATTCTATTAATGGGAAAACTACATTGCTACAATGCTGTACCAATTAAAAGCACTAAAACTTGATGGTTGAAACCCTGTTCCTGGAGATCTACAGTCCAGTACGTTTTCATTTCCAACCTGAATTAAAATGACACCCGATTCTAGATTCTATCTGAACAGGATCTCCAACAGTTGAATGCGCTTTTTATTAGGGCTGGAAAGAGTAACCACAGGGCAGTTGGATCTCCACGGACAGGGTTTGAAACCCAACGATGGAACGGGGGGGGGGGGAGGGGAAAAAGGGGCTTATGGGGTTACCTTGAGTGGAATGCATGCATGGTCCTCCTCCAGGTCCTTAAGACAGATCTCCAGATGCAGCTCCCCGGCGCCGGCGACGATGTGCTCACCGGACTCCTCGATGATGCACTGCACCATGGGGTCGGACTTGGCCAGGCGCTTCAGGCCCTCCACCAGCTTGGGCAGGTCGGCCGGGTTCTTGGCCTCCACGGCCACCCGCACCACGGGGCTGACGCTGAACTTCATCACCCTCATGTTGTGGGCTTGCTCGTAGGTGGTGATGGTCCCGGTCTTCACCAGGTACTGGTCCACGCCCACCAGGCCCACGATGTTCCCGCACGGCACGTCCTCGATGGGCTCCACGTAGCGCCCCATCATCAGGATGGTCCTGGAAGAAGGGGGGGGTTGTAATCAAAGTCAGTCCTCAAGCAGGTCATGAAGTCAAAGGGAACTAGCTACTCTAACCAACTCCAGTAATGTGAGATTAGTCGAGCAGCAGTCAATGTAATGTCACTACATAAAAGATGAACCATTTGAAGAGCGACAGAATCACATACACAGCTACATCATTCAAGTAGCACACAGTCCCCAATAATCCCAATTCTTAATGGGGTGGGCGGTTGCCAATTCAGTCGGTTATACGTCAAAAGCATGAGACTTTAAAAACAGGGCACCGCTTTGCACCTCGCTCACCTCTGAATGGGTTTGCAGTACAGGTCCTCCTTCTTGCCGGGGGTAAAGTTTGGTCCCATGATGCGCACCTTGAGGCCGGTGGAGACGCAGCCGGAGAAGACGCGGCCGAAGGCGTAGAAGCGGCCCTTGTCTGTGGTGGGCACCATCTTGGAGATGTACATCATCAGGGGTGCCTTGGGGTCGCAGTTCTTGATGCCTGCAATGAGGATAAATCAATCAACGGGCAGAACATTGCAGCTTCGGAGAGGACTCGAGAATACCAACGTCAATGGGCAGCCTTTATAATTACAGAAATGTTATTCTTCTGTAGCGCAGTTCAGTACACATGCACCATGGAAATGCAAACCAATTTCACATCAAATCAATACATCCCAACCACCCACCCCCCACTATAATTGCATGTCGATAGTAGTGAACCATTTAGACTTTCAAATTCAGAAAAAGCTCATTTAAATTCAAGCGATTGCACATGCACATCACGGTCTTGTACCTTTAGAGAAGTTATGCAAATCTGACGTCTGAACGTTCTATTACTTTTGTCCCAAGTGCCCAGAACATACTGTGCTGGGAATCTTGCAAATCTTGGGAATCAAGTAGCACACAGCCACTGGCAATCCCAATATAAATAACACATCTCCGCAGATGTGTTGATTCAAAAGCTCACATTCAATTTCTCATTCTTAATTAAATCCATAAACAATCCAATCCGCAAAAACTGAGGCGAAACAACTCAAGGCTTTATCCAAGTCAGTCAAGTGGGTTATACAGTCAGAGAACTAGCCACTCTGACTCCAGTAAAGTAGGATTACGGTCACACGTGACGGACGGCCCGTTTGGAGAGTCTCGGGGAACGTCTCGTACCCATAGCGGCGTCATCGTCGGGGGGTCCCTCGTACAGCAGCTCGCAGCGGTAGCGCTGGGCGGTGACGGGGGAGGGCAGGTGGATGGTGATCATCTGGAGCAGGGCCTCCCCGGCGGGCAGCCAGCGACGCATCACGGCCTTCAGCAGGGGCTTGCCCTCCTTCTCCTTGTCCTCGGCGTCCAGCTTGATCTCCAGCTTCTCGATCAGCTTGGCGGTCTCGTCTTTCTTGAAGTTCATGATGGCGTCGAATACCTGGTGGCGGGGAGGCAGAGGGGTTAGCCTTTTTTGGGGCTCGTTTGCTTTTGACGCGGTACGGTACGGCGACTACGTTTCCCCCAGCCTGACCCGTGCGATTCAGACTGAAGTTCCTCATCACTAGACAGTCAGGTCAAAGTGAAGAATGTTTAAGTCATCATTTTTGCAGGCGCGCCTTCCCCCCTCCCGCCCCCCTCCAGGCACGGCCCGGGACTCACCTTGAAGATTGGGTCCAGGATGAGTTGGGCGAAGGTACGGGGAAGCTTCTTGCCATCGGGGCTGGTTGCGGACTTGCTGAACTTACCGGTGGCGGGGTCAAAGTACCTACAGAGGAGAACGCACATTAGGGGCGGCCTGTAGCGTAGTGGTTAGGGTAAATGACTGGGACGCGCAAGGTCGGTGGTTCTAATCCCGGTGTAGCCACAATAAGATCCGCACAGCCGTTGGGCCCTTGAGCAAGGCCCTTAACCCTGCATTGCTCCAGGGGAGGATCGTCTCCTGCTTAGTCTAATCAACTGTACGTCGCTCTGGATAAGAGCGTCTGCCAAAATGCCAAGAATGTAATTACAGAATGTTGGTGATGACTCCCAACGCAGAAATCGGAATTAATTTCAAGAGCGTTTTCAGCTTTTCTGACGAAATGGTCAAGATAAGTGGACACTAGTAATAGTAATACTTATTCCTCCTTCTGATTTGACTGAATCCTAAACAAACCAAAATGCTTGCTTGCACCTAGGCAGGCGTAGCAATGGTCAAGTTCAAAAGACCCCGTCCAATTGCTTTACTTGCAATTAACGTTAGAAGTATACAAGCTAACAGTATAAAAGGCCATTTTCCAAATTTAACAGGAAAATGTCCTTGATGTAAAAATGAGAGAAGTAGCTCAGACCGCATGCATTCGGTCATGGATATAACACTCCCCGTACAGATCTGACCAACAGCCCACAAAGATGCACCTGTAACGGGTACCAAAAAGCTCCAAATTAAATCCTGCAGCAATGGCCAACTACCAATTTCAGGACAAGCACATATAAAACCTCCACTGAATGAAAACAAGCTGTGCCATCAAATGCGTTTTTTTGGTTCTTGCAAACAGCTTAACCGTTTAAGGTGCAGGACGATAAACGCGACTGGAATGTCCTTAAATGAGCATTCTGATGCTGATGGAACAATCAATACAGGCGATTGAAAGCAACAGAGTTCTGGAACACGTACTTTGAAGTGAAAACAAATCATTTACAAAAAGCCAATTCAGTAAAGGGTTAAACAAAGACGATGACAGCACAGGGTCTCGTGTAGTTCAGCTCACCTTTCACCCCACAGTTTCTTCATCATATCCTCCACCTTCTTGTAGCGCTCCATTGGCCCCAGCTGAGACTCTCCCTTGGCCGCGAACTTGGCCACGTACATCTCCGCAAACTGCTTCAGGGTGAAGGCCCAGCCGTGGAGGCCGGACCCGAACCCGACGGTACCGATAATGGGGTCAATCTGAAAGCGGAATGGAGGACAGTCATACAAAAATTTTTAAAAAAAAATAAAATTAAACACGACACTGTCAACAGTACATTCCCGTAAGCTTGAAATGCAGACCTGTTGTGTCCAAGCCACTCATTTGACATTCACCTGGACGAAAAATGTTTATATAATAATAAATGGGGCCAAGCAAGTGATACCATAAACTTGCATAACCACGAAATGTTCAGCTACAATTGAAGGCATTCCTATTCAACACTAACACCACCACACCCATAGAATCCTACCCATTACCTACCTAAAATCAACCTATTTTCAAGGTTTTCAATGTTTTAACTGAAGACATTGAGACTCATGACTGAGTATCTTAATGCGAATGCATCGCCAGACTAGCAAGAATACTCAGACTTGTTTGACAATGACGTGTGTTCAAGACCAGACATTTGTGGTGAACTATGCTTGCAGCGGTAACTTGACATTTTACAAGAACATTCCATTTAGAATATAAACAAACCCAACACCACAACCAAAACGCCTTTAATTCAAATGGATGTGACTTGGATCTAACAATGCCGGCTAGCTGATGTATTTGATCACCGGCAAATTATTTTTAAGGGCAAGAACAAATGTTAAATTTATTGCAGCATTTTCTTACAGCCAAATCCTCCACCTTTGCTCTCAGCATTTCCCACTACTAGCCGCCATTTTTGCTCGCCATGCACTACCCGTTCAACCCGTTAGCCGACGTCGGCAGAAACCCCCCCCCCCGTCCCGCTCACCATGATGTTGCCCATGGGCCCGGTCTCGTCCTCGCCGTAAGTGGAGATGATGACGTTGACGTTCTCCACGATGCGCTGGAAGGTCTGGTACAGCTCCTCGGGCACCAGCTGCAGCTCCAGCAGGGCCCGGTCCATCTTGTTCATCATCAGCACGGGCTTGATGCGCTCGGCGATGGCCTGCCTCAGCACGGTTTCCGTCTGCACGCACACACCTGGAGCGGGAGGGGGGGGGGCGTCCAGTTAAGACCGGTACCGGGGGCCACAGCGACGCGTTCCCGCACCCGAGCTAATCAGTGACCAAAATTGATCGCTGGAAACGGCACACCCCGTCCCAAGGCCTAAACTGGGAGTCGCACTGTCCAGAAAAGGGTTAGGTTGCCCCCAGGGCATCTTGTTCTAAGTTTAGCCAGCCGGTGCTATAGTAACCAAATACATGAGCATGTCTATCTATTGTTTGTTTTTTGTTATCATTTAAGATAACTTTAGCTACAGATGTTCAAACTTCTCATGCAAACATCATGTGCCCTCAGTCCTGGCATCCATAACTTATTTATTTACAATTATAGAAAGTTACATCGCAATAGTCGCGAGTATCAGAGCGTTCGATTGTTTGTTGCATGACATTGATTGCACTAATAACTGAATTGAGCACGAGATCTCTGGATCACTGGCAGAGATTGAACTAATTACAACTACAACTAACCAACTAATTTCTGGTACTCAAATTGGGATCGTTTCCCCCCAATCCCAGGTTCCTGACCTCCCCCTCCAGACCCCACTCACCGGACACACAGTCCACCACAACCAGAGCGCCATCAGTCACACGGAGGGCGGCCGTGACCTCAGAAGAGAAGTCCACGTGCCCCGGGGAATCGATCAGGTTGATCAAGAACCCAGAGCCATCCTTGGTCTGCTTGATGAAGGCCATATCGTTTTCGCTGAGCTCGTAGAACATGGAGATTGCACTGCGGAGGGAATCGTTTAAAACCTTTGAACACGCATTTCAACCCTACAAGTGCTGTACACAACAGGCAAATGCCCCAACAATTACGACAAGCCAGTCGATGACCACACTAAGCGATTTGGAGCGCTTTGCTCGAAAGGTCAAATGTTCAACAAGGGCAGTGATAACACTCCTGTTCTCGGAGATCTAGCATCTTACATTTACATTTTACATTTTAGTCATTTGGCAGATGTTGAGCAGCTAATCGGTAGTGAAATTTGGGTTGAAACGGAAACCTACGGGATGGTTACCATTGAACCTGCGAGCAACCAATTCAAGGCCTCATATGGGTGAATTTTTTTAGGTTTGCTTCACACAGGTGAAAAGACAAAAATGGTTAATATTTATGGTCAGGCGCTGGCCGGGGGCCAGAAAGGAACTCACGTGGATTTGATGGTGATGCAACGCTCCTGCTCATCCTTTCGGGTGTCGGTGAAACGGGTCTCCCCAGCGCGGGAGGAGGCGATGATGCCAGCCTTCGACACCAGCGAGTCGGTCAAGGTGGACTTCCCATGGTCCACGTGCGCAATCACAGACATGTTACGGATGTTGGACTTTTTGTCCATGATGGCACGGATCTGGTCTACGGTGAAGTTCACCTTGGAGGGGGAGGAGAGAGATTTGATAAGCACAGTGCCCATTAAAGCCTCATCCGTTTTTTAAATGGTAAACGGTTGGCATTTATACAGCGCCTTTATCCAAAGCGCTGTACAATTGATGCTTCTCATTCACCCATTCGTACACCCACGGCGATTGGCTGCCATGCAAGGCGCCGACCAGCTCGTCAGGAGCATTTGGAGGTTAGGCGTCTTGCTCAGGGACACTTCGACACAGCCCAGGCGGGGGATCGAACCGGCAACCCTCCGACTGCCAGACAACTGCCCTTACTGCGTGAGCCATGTCGCCCCATTTAGACACCAACTTAAAACAACGTTTACATTAAATGCAGTACAGTACCTTACAACACATTAGTCATTTAACAGATGCTCTTGTACAGCGCGACGTATAAGTGATATAGTCCAAGGAAAACATAGAATACGGATATCATGGAATAGAATACCATGGCGGACAGGTTTGGGCTAGGCCTCCTAGATATGTAAAACACCGGAGTCCTGTCACATGACGACTGCGTATGTAACCGACTGCTTTGATAAACTGCGTACGTAACCGATTGCTTTTGTAGCCAAATGCTTTGACTATGAAAGACCGCATTTGTCACCAACTACGTATGCAAACAAATACGCACGCCGTTAGGTATCAATTCCGCAAAAGATATTAGATATTAGTTAACATCTAATGTTACTGTTAAGTCATAAAAGGTAATCAATTCTCCTGGAAAAAAACGCATCTCCGCTTACATTGCGGCCTAGATAACGAGTCTTCGCTAGCTAGCTAACCTGGCCAGGCATGAGCCAACGCAGGCCCGACGAGCTACAATGCGAAATTGGACAGCCGGCTTCCACGACCCATTTAGCGAAAATACATAATGGCAGAGGGTCGTCAAAAGCGCTAGCTAGAGAGCTAAGCATCCGACGGGTTTTTATACTCATAAATAATTCAAGTCGGCCAACGCCGGCTGGCTAAATTGCGACACCGCTGCGACATGAAGCCATCAAGAAACAATTGCGGGCCACGTGTGATGGAGCAGTACAAAACGTTCGTACACATCGGAAATGCCTGTCTAACAAGCAGTAGCAAAAACAAAAAAAGGCACCAATCCAGTTTGTGAATATAGATCATATGCTAGCTGCCCATTATAATCCCATGCTGCTACAGGCCAATTTTCGTTCCTTTCTCCCTGGCTAACGTTAGTTGAGGATGGCTAATGGCGAATCGCAAACTGCGCACTGGGTGTCACTTCAACAGTCATG
This sequence comes from Conger conger, assembly GCF_963514075.1. Classification (NCBI taxonomy): domain Eukaryota; kingdom Metazoa; phylum Chordata; class Actinopteri; order Anguilliformes; family Congridae; genus Conger; species Conger conger. The sequence goes on along the minus strand of NC_083763.1, from coordinate 11,065,242 downwards.
CCAGACTGACATTTCCTCAAATTCTTCAAGCGTCTAGAACGAATGGTGGCAATGGCTATTTATGACGATTCGCTACACTGAAAGGGTAACCGATACAGATGCCGGAGCACGCCTGTTTACGGACCGCTAGCTACGCAGGACCGCTAGCTAGCTACAAAGCTAAACGTTAGCCAGATGCCGGTTGCTGGGAATTACGTGGCATTGCATCTTATTAAAAAGCGAACATAAAGAGAATACGGACGAACAAAAGAGTCAGCCAAAACGTAATTGGAAAAGGTTACAAACAGAAAGCGATACAAGAAAGAAAGTGAACAAAAACACTTTTCCAAATTTATGCGGCGTAATGACTGAAACCGCAATGTACAAGGTGCCATTTTGTTCTACAGTCGCCGCTGTCATCATGTCCCCCCAATCCATCCTTCTCTGTGCCCATGACTATTCGGCCACTAAAATGGTCATCGCAGTGACAGAATAGAGGCACATAACAACCGGTAAAACCGGAAAATATTGTTTTCACTCACCATTTTGGTGGATGGTTGAGGATTCGCTTCGTTAAAGAAAGGACACAAGCGTTACACTGCCCACCTCTCTAGGGCATAGGCAGGGAAGAGGATGCTGACGTCAACCCGTACGGTTTTATACTGAAGCCTACGTCCCCTACGTCTTGCGTATGAAAACGTATTTGGGTTGGGCGCTAATTTTACAGCACTGCGCATGCTCAAAATTCTTTGTCGAACAAGGTTTATACAGTCTATGGGTTTACCGTAGCTCTGTGGATTGTACATTTAGTGCTTTCTTCTGTATGGGTAATCGCCATTCGCGAACTAATTATTTTTTTACATATTCAGCTCTAATCATCATGACCTGTTTGAAAGTTGTACTTTACACTGCCTGCATACATTACTTAAAATACCCTAAATATTTGACAATGGGCCATGAACTATGATCTCTCCACAATTATTGGCACCCTTAATAAAAATGGAGAAAAAAGTGTCAGTTCAAAAGACACAGGTTGAAATTGACGTCTGGTAATTGGTAAAAAAACAAAAAATAATAATAAAAAGGTGTAAAACATACTGCATACAAACACACTCTTTGAAGGGGTGGCACAAAGACAGCCCTTACTGAGCACAATAAACAAAATCAGGCATCTTGAGTTTGCCAGACCGCATTGGAATTATGACTCGAAGAGAGCGCTCTGGTCAGATGAAACCAAAATTGAACATTTTGGCCATACACACCATCAAAATGTTTGGAGGCAAAATGGAATTTATACAAGGGGAAACACCTTGTCAAGAATGTCGGTGGGTCAGTGAAATGTTTTTCGAGATGTTTTGCCGCCGGTGATCCTGGTTAAGATCAATGGCACAATTATGTCAACCAAGACCCCGGGAATCTTGCCAGAAAATCTGATTGCCGCGGAAGCCGAAACTTGGTCATAGGTAGATTGTCCAGCAGGGCAATGACTCAAAATCCACAGAGAAATGGTTAAGTAAAAACAAGAACCATGTCCGGCAATGGCTATTTCAGTCTGCAGTAGTAAATCCCATGAAAAACCTGTGGTCTGAACTGAAGAGGGGGTTATAAATGATTTTCTGCATGGATGAATGGTCAAAAATCCAAATGTTCTCTATATCCTCATCACACATTACAGGAAAAGACTCACGGCTGTTATGAAGTGCAGGGTGTGCCACTTGACAAGATCCACAAACAGTTCATGGTTATGTGCTTGATGGTTATATGATACACTGAATAAAGGTAGTTATTTTTTTACATATTTTTTTATGATGTATCAATGTACCACTGTACTGCATTATGGTTATGTTTTGTGATACTTTGAATAAAGGAATTTATTTTTTACATATTTTTGTTGATGTATCCATGTACCAATCATCCATCCATCCATCCATTATCTGAACCCACTTATCCTGATCAGGGTCGCAGGGGGGCTGGAGCCTATCCCAGCATACATTGGGCGAAAGGCAGGAATACACCCTGGACAGGTCGCCAGTCCATCGCAGGGCACACACACCATTCACTCACACACTCACACACTCACACACTCACACCTACGGGCAATTTAGTCTCTCCAATCAGCCTAACGTGCATGTCTTTGGACTGTGGGAGGAAACCGGAGTACCCGGAGGAAACCCACGCAGACACGGGGAGAACATGCAAACTCCGCACAGAGAGGCCCTGGCCGACGGGGATTCGAACCCAGGACCTCCTTGCTGTGAGGCAGCAGTGCTACCCAGTGCACCATCCGTGCTGCCCTGTACCAATCATGATGATAATAATAATAACAACAATACTAGTAATAATAAATGTGAAGGTAATAATAAATGTGAAGGTAATAATAATAAGAAGAATAATAATAAGAATAATAATAAGAATAATACTTATTATTATCATGATTATTATTATTATTAGTATTATTATTATTATTGTTGTTATTATAATTATCATCAATGTAGTTATTGTTGTATTATAAGTGGTTTTTACACGTACAGTTAAATACAGATACTGTATAACACAATGCTTCTGAAGTTCACTGTGAGTTTGGGAATTACTTCAGATTTCCAGGCATAAAATCCGTAAAGTCTTTGTAAAGTTTAAAAACTCTCCAGCAGATGGCGCCCGTGCACTAGTGTGACGTTATAGCTTTGCTGACAGGCCATCGATAAGGCTCAAAGTGCCTTCACTTTTCTCCAAGTTCACTGCAAACAAATTATTAATTTCTGCAATCAATTATTAAGGTTTGTCTGTTCCTCGAGTGCCGGCGACATTCCTGGTTTTTGCTCCATCTAAACCCAGGACTACCGCATTTTTATGAATTAGTAGGGTTAATGAATGCAGATGACCACGTGTTTGAGGTAGTCAGCGTTTCGCTAATCACTATCCTGGCTCTGAATATACACTCACTGAGCACTTTATTAGGTAGATCTGTACTCCAAATATTTAATCAGGCAATTATGTGCCAGCAACTAAATGCATAAAAGCATGCAGACATGGTCAAGAGGTTCAGCTGGTTTTCAGACCAAATGTCAGAATGGAGAAGAAATGTGATCTAAATTACTTTGACCGTGGAATGATTGTTGGTGCCAGGAATTTTCAAACACAACAGTCTCTAGAGTTTGCAGAGAATGGTGTGAAAAACAGGAGCTGACAGGAAGGTGACAGTGACACAAATAACCACACATTACAACAGTGGTATGCAGGATTGCACCTCTGAACACACAACGCGTCAAACCTCTCAAGTGGATAGGCTACAACAGCAGAAGATCAATAAGTCTACAAAATAAGGCTAATAAGTACCTAATAAAGTGCTCACTGAATGTACAGGCAATAATCCATCAACCAATCCAGTTCAAATGGAACAGAAACCGCCAGTGTTACTCGAGGACTGGAATGTTAATTTGAAATCATTCAACAGAAATTGTTTGATGCAAACATTGTTGGCCGTGAACTTTTGCTGTCTTGAACTCACCTCTGGATACCTTCACGTCTACATGGACATTACAGGGCCATAGGCCTTGTGAGTGAAACACAGGCTCCTTATTTGAAATCCTGCATTCAGTTGTGAGGCCACTATGCTTTGAGAGAAAAGGGTCACATTCACACCCAACCTGATTCAAGGTCTATTTGGTGTGCAAATTCCCAACGGATGTCGCTGTATCGAATGCCTGTGATGCCCGACGTATCCTACTGCATCAAACAAAGGTACATACGCATGGATGCAGGATAATATAAAAGGCACAGAGTCTTCTAAAGGTGGCTCATACAGGTAAAACCAGACAATGTGTTCTCTCTGAGCACTTAAATAACAAATATGCAATAGTATTGTATTACTTTGTGTGAGATTTTAAGGTTTACAATTTGGTTGCAAGACTTCTAGTTAAAAAATGGGCTGTAATTTACTGACAGGTGCGTGTTTGATGAGAAACAAGGGAGAAAAGCTTATTTCCATCTCAAACAGTAGTGGATTTCTACAATTTGGTAGGCTATGCTTATGGCATAATTATGTTCACTTCTAATATTAATGACTACAATGGCTAAGGTTGTGTAACTTGAGACCTTCTTCCAAATACGACCAGACGATTATTTGTGAAGAGCTTTACTTGGTATTTTCTGCAATTACGATCTGTAAATTCATCTAAGCCGTGAACTAAACCTTGCCGAGTTTTTTTCCCCTAGTAAAACGGTGCTCTCGCCATATTCCGTGCCTTACACAGATAAACCGTTTTGAAATTGCACAGTTGTGTGAGCTTCGCCCATTATCACAACATGGGGCCACGCAAGCACCTACTTGTGTAGGCAATGCATTCTGGATATGGCTCAACCAGGGCAGCTGTACATGGGGCTCATTCCACTCATTTATCTTTCTCCTCTTTTTTTCTTTTACATGCTCCTGACCCAGACTCCAACCCTTTCCTTTGAGTAAGAAAACATCCTTTGCGGAAGTATTCTTTTTTGAAAGCCTGATAAATGACCTGTGGATCCACCGCTCCCCGTCTGTCTTGTCTGCACCCGACGCACGCAGCTTCGAACTGACTGTTTGAAGGAGCAAGGACATCCCATTTGCCTAATTCATGTTTTCTCAATTTCATTTCTTTTTCTTGCCACTTTTCATGGCCTTTCCTGAGGGTGGAGCTAGGAGTATAAAAGAATAGCAAGAAAAAAAGAAAGAAAAGAAAAATAAGAGATTGGACCCTCCGACAGCAGACTAGGAACAAGTGTGCTTCAGACAAAGGCTGTCAGAGCCACCTGTTGCAAAGAGTCATCATGGCATAAACTGTGCAGACACTATACTTACTTTATTACGGTATATCATTCACATTATATTTATTATGTAACGCAGAAGAGCAACCACGTGCAATTGGTTTCATGTCATATCAGCTTAATGTTTTGTGTTAGCCAATAATTGGCATATGGATTAAGAAAATTCACACATTTTTAACTAGAAAACAAACGTTAACGTTCATAAAAGGTTTTTTCATTGACTTAGGGCTTGGTTTTGCAACTTCCATTTCCTTTTCGGAGTAAAAAAAGCATGAATTGTGATGACACCTGAAGGTAAGTGCCAATTGCTTGTCAAATACAGCCGGGGTCTGGTGGAATGATCATAACTCTATTGAATCTTCCTCCGCTCTGTGATTCATATTTCTATATGGGTCAGATTGTCGCTTACCGGCAAAGGCTGGAGCAAACCATTGAAAAGGAAGGTACTGTGTAGGCACTGTTTGATACACTGGATTTCAATGGAGTGGAAGCCACGCCCAACTGGTGCAAATCTGCTGGATTTTTGGAGCCGACACAATATGCCTGACTAATGACTTGCCACTGGACAGGGCTGGCCTGTAGCGTAGTGGTTAAGGTACATGACTGGGACCCGCAAGGTCGGTGGTTTGATCCCCGGTGTAGCCATAATAAGATCCACACAGCCCTTAACCCAGGGGAGGATTGTCTCCTGGATTTGTCTAATCGAATGTGTGTCGCTCTGGATAAGAGCGTCTGCCAAATGCTATTAATGTAATGGACTCACTTCCCCTCCCTATTGGGTGGTCAAGCAAATCACCAGAGTTAAGTTACCCTTTACCCTGTTACCCTTTCCTCTTTCTACCTCTGAATAAAGCAAAACAATGAAATGAATATGAAATGCGGGTGAACTGCCTCCTCTGCTTTAAATAAAAAACAGGGCCACATTCAGCCCGTCACTCAAAACATAGCAAAATGTCAATTTAAACAGAAATTCTGGCACGTTGAAGATCTGGTTGCACACCTTGGGCAGGCTCACTGACGTATGTTGTATGGTTTAATCATATGATATCTGAGAAGTCATTCTCTGAGCTTTCAAGCTTGGGCCTATGACAAAAATGTGGGAAACACTGTTTGGAACAATGTTCCTTTACTGCTGATTCACCTCGAACTGACTCTCTTTCTAGGTACAGTAGGTGTGGACAACCCCTTTTTTTCGAAGGGCTGGCTCATTTAGCTAATTGGTGATAATGAAAAAAAGTGACAATGGCATGTTACACAGTAATCAGAGGTTGCACTGTTGAAACCAAAGTCACAATTCAGTAATAGATGAAAATCATTGTACTACACGCACACACACACACACACACACAAGTAAACGGGTGGGTGTTGGAAAGAGGGAAGGCATGATAGGAAAACTGTAGAAACTAGAGAATCAGAGACAAAGGACTGAGCACATAAACGAGAGAGAACAGGAAAGGGTTACGGCTGCTCAGAGAGAGAGAGATAGATGGAGAGAGAGAGAGAGCGAGAGAGAGCGAGGGCAGACAGAGTGACAGCAGATGATGGCAGTACATTATCATTCGCTGGAAATGCCAAACTGTCAAAGCTGGATAGCTGAGAAGTTTGACAGCACTTTAACTCTTGCCCCTTGGAGGAAAATGTACGGAATAAGACGAAACTCTGGCACATATGCTGCTGTGTAGTTACTTATAGAGCGAACAACTCGGTGAGTGCAAGTAATGCAAAACTGCAGCTACTTACCATGTGCTCTGCTTCTCAAAATAACGTATGCGCTATACAATATGGATACAATCAGATTCATTAGCTACTAGGAATTCTAGACCCTGCGAAAGAATCGTGTTCTGGGTCCCCTGAGCAATATTAATCCTACTGGAGTTTTCATGGGCCTTCTCCGGCTGTGTTACCTAACTGTTTCTAGGGACCCCCCAACCCCCCCCCCCCCCACCCCCCCCATCACCACCTTTCACCCCACTAGTGAGGACTCTGGTGCAGCACCACTGGAATATCAAGCAAAATATTTCCTTTTGACAGTAATTCATAGGCCCTGTTGTCGGTCTCCAGAAAAACCTTTTAGTGGAGTGCGTAATAAAAACAAGGTCATGCACTCAGACAATACCATACGACTTTGCACACAGATTGCTTTTGACTTGGTGTAGTTAACAGGCACTATTTTAATGACAGCCGTGAGTGGCTTCCACATCCGCTGGGAAGGATGTAAAAGTACCCAAGCCCAGTCTGCATACTACGGTGGCTCTGAACTAAAATAAAATGCAAAAAAATAAAAGTCTTCGGCCTTGAGGTTCAGATGCAACATACAAAAGCAAAAAGGAGTGGTCCAGAAGCGAAAATGTTTGTTCCTGTTTTGCAGTTCTGGACCACTCCTTTTTGTTTTTGTACGTAGCATCTCCACCTGAGGGCTGATTTTGTGTTTTGCACTTCAAAGCCACCGTAGCCCTTGGATCGGTATTGATTCACATCAGTGCACAGAATTCCAACACCTTCTTTCTCTTTCTTTTCCAGCTGTTAGTCTGAAACAAAGCAGTAATTACAAAACTTATTTAGCGCGTGGATGAAGAGGTGCTCATTCGCGTGGCTGGGAGTTTCGCTGAGTGTGATTTTTCTAGAGCAAACAGCAATTAACCCCCCCCCCCCCCCCCCCTCCCAAGTTGTTGGTTTCACAACAACTGAATTTACTGTGTTTCCCGTTTGTTGACTCTTGTAGAACATTGTTTCATATTGGGTGTGAAATAGTCACTTATTATGAGGCGCTGAGCGCATCAGAGAATCAGCAGGGATCCTTGTGCAGGTAAGTGAGACGCAGTGGTAACTCGAGAGGGAGAGGAATTATATTTGATGTTGAAGAGAAAAGGAAAAAAAAGGAATAAAATAAATGAATGTAGAATGTATTCTGATTGCGTACACCCTCAACACAACAGTTGCTGCTGTTGCACAGTACTTGTCAACAATGTACTCCAATAGGGCTGTGTGTGTGTGGGTGTGTGGGGGTCACTGTGTAAAAGAGTGAATATATGGAATAATCCATACGTGTCAGTTATCTAACTCCTCTCAGACAACTGTCTGCAAAGAAACTGACTCATAAACTGGCAGATGTGGGGTGTCTCGGTGGCGCAGCCTGCAGAGCACTGACCGCATGCTCATTGTGAGCCGCGACGTCAGCGGCTCGAATCCGACCGTCTGACAATTTGTCGCATGTCTTTCCCTCTCTCTCGCCCCCATTCTTCCTGTCTCTATATACTGTCCAATAAAGCTGAAAAAAGGCCTAAAAAATATCTTAAAAAAAAATAAAAAATAAACTGGCAGATGTGTATCTCAACAATTACTCCTGCCCCAGTGCCCGGGTTAGGTTGTGCTGCGCTGAGTATCCGGGGTTCAGCTGGTGTCTGCCGGCTGCCAGATTCCTCCACCTGTACCTCCGAGGGGAGCGATTGGTGGAGCAGTGCAGGGTTACACTGACACTCACGGTCGGGGGCACTGCACACCTTGGACGGTAGCCCAATCACACAGAGAGATGGCATTCAGCTCTGAGGAGCCTGTTTTCATGACCTGTCCCCTCTGATGTATCTGTATCTGACAGGCTCTGAAATGTGTTCGCATCACACTCTCTCAGAAATAAGGGGACAGTTGAGTAAAGTATTTGTTTCTTACATGTTATCTAGTTCATGTTTGTATACAAAGTGACTGACAGTTGATTTGACTAAGCAAGGAACACATTTCCCAAACTTACCCTGCAATAATTACCTATTTGGGTAGTAATAAGTACCACTAACAAGTAAAAAAGTACAAATCAACCACATACTGTATGTACAGTACTTGCTGGCTATGGCTAGCATTTTAGGTGCCCATAGGGCAACAGAGTGCAGTACTAAAGCTATTCAAAACATGTATCTGGTCTGTTACCAAAATAAACTATGTGCAAAGCATTTATTTTGTTTGGATTCCTGCCCACTAAAATCCAATTCAGCCTCATAGTTGAAGACGACTGACAGTTACCCATAGTGATGTTGATTTTCCGCACTCTGTTGGAAAACTCGGTTATACAAAATAACTTTGTAAAGGGACTGTGGGCCTGAATAAATCAACTGAACTAATAAATTAATCACTGAACTGTAAACGTACTGAGAGCAATGACAGGGGAATGTTTCTTCACACAATCGTTCATGGCAACATAATAAAAAATTAAGGATTGCGGGGTTTATTATTGAGGTCTTTATACATGTTTTTGGAAAAACAGAAATGTAAAAGAGAGTGAGAAACTTACACTTGTTTCATGACATATTAAATTCAGGCTGATGTATTAAAAGGTTTGCGAGCGAATACTTTGCAATAAGGTTCATGAATTGCTAACTAATGTATTTGTTAACATGACTTAATAATGGACAAATATATTAATTAAGCATGAAATTAAATACATTAACAGAGCTGTTTGGATTAACTTCTCAGCAGTAGTTAGTTCACAACTTGATGCTAATTCATGGAACTTCATCGTAAAGTGTTGCAAGCGCATAAATCAAATGTTTGAATTTGACGAGCTTTATGCTAATGTCCCAGATTTGCCCCATTTATCGATTCGATTGACTGGGTTCCATAACACTGCATGCTGTCTGTAAAATAAAAGATACCTTTAGTCAAATTGTGTCAGAGGGCACCGTCCCTCCACTTTAAACAAAAGAATGATCTTTGACCCAAGGAATGGTCATGAGCTGTGTGGACTTCCATTATGACATCACCTTCCGTTGTCACTCATTGGTTTACCCCTGCCTGTCAATCAAAGGCAATCACCCATCAGCGGCCAATAGTGTGGAGCAACAGAATGATGCAGTATGCAGTTGGAGTTTAAACTTTGTCCCAGAGTGGCTCCACACAGACACAGTCACACTGGACTGTGGCAGGAACGTGTAACTTTTGAGAACATTTCCTGTTTTTCCCCAAAGGTACTACAATCCGGGGACTGGAATAATGGCACACTATGGAGACCAGGTAAATCAGATATTTTTTATAATTTCTCTGCTTATAACTCCTTACCGGGATTTGTTTTAGGTTGGGCTATCAGTTATGTAGTGCTTTCAGCGTAACACAGGCCAAAGTTCAGGGAATTCCGCCATTCCCAGCTTGGTGTGTGTGTGTGTGTGTGTGTGTGTGTGCATGTGTGGGCGTGCATGTCTACCTGCATGTGTATATTTGGTTTCAAGTGCTGCTCTTTTACTATCGTATCAGATACAAATTTTAGAACAAAATGTAATATTGCGAATATGAAATGAATGCGATGGTATGCTGATCTGAAATTAATCTCCAATACTCTAAATCTAATTTAAAAGTTCTTCAATTACATTTGTGGACGTCTTTGAGCGTGTTGACGGCAAAACCAAAAAATAATTAAAAGATTACAACAAACAAGGTTTTCAGGAACAATCTAGATTCATTGCTTTTCACTGGGCGTGCTTGGAATGCTAATGCAGGTACACCCTCACGTTCTGCCGTCCTCAATGTTACCTGTGCCATCTCCACTAGGGCTGCGATGGAACAGACTTATTAGACCTGCTGTTTGACCAGACCGACGGCATCCTACGTAACGAGGAACTAGGGCACCATGGAAACCAACCGTGGCCAATCCCAGATCGTGGTGTGAGTGACATCACTTTTTCTGTCTTCATGTCTGTAGGGCACCGTTTGTATCTCATGTTTGTATACCCTGCTGAAAAAAACAGCTCAAGCTAGGTTTTGAAACAGCTGGTAGCTGGTTGATCAGTTCAGACGAGCTCCATACTCAACACGGTTTGACTAGCTCTAGCAAGGTTTTGAAACAGCTGGTAGCTGGTTGATCAGTTCAGACCAGCTCCATACTCAACACAGTTTGACCAGCTCAAGCTAGGTTTTGAAACAGCTGGTAGCTGGTCATTTAAGCTGGTCATAGCCAGATTTTACACCAGGGTTTACATCGTGGTCTGTGATTTCTGTTAGTCTCTCCGTCTTGTTTTTGCCTACTCTGTGTATCTGTGCCTGTGTGTGTGTAGCTAATCATGGTGGAAAAGGCGTAACAGTGTAACCGCGGCTTCATAACGTATCTAGCGGTGTCTCTGTTTTTGTTTTCATGGGCTTGTGTGTAACTGCAGATGATGAGCCAGGTCGATGACACTGTCAACTTCCTGAATGCCTTGCTGAGCGGCAGCGACTCAGTGTCGGAATCCCCCTTGTGGTCCCCCCTCTCCCAGCGACAGTGGCATCAGTGAGGACCCCCACTCCGATCAAATGGACAGCCCACCACCCCCTGACAGCCCCCCTCTGGAGCCCCACTGCCTCAGAGCTCTCGCCAACACTAAATCTGCATTGGGCGCCGCGGAGCCTGGCTGCTCAGCTAACCTGGGTGAGACACAACTGGACACTTCCTCGACAACCGCAGATACTGTAGAGCAGTTGAAATTGTACTTCCCTCTAGGGTCTTTCAGCGAACTTATCCCTGGTTATGGGTATGCACTTTGTTGTACGTCACTCTGGATAAGAGGGTCTGCCAAATGCCAATAATGTAATGTAATGTAATGTAGAGCAGAAACAAATGCAAGAACTAACTAAAGAAAACATATACATGCATGTATGCACACAAACACGTGCAAACTCACATACACACATATGCACGAACGCACACATTAACATACACAAACAAACACCCACACACATACACATACACACACACGCACAAACACACACACACACGCATGAACACACACACACAAACATTGAAACAGGAATTCACATCAGCCCAAGAACTGGCAAATAGAAAATAATTCTGCCATTTTGTTTAGCTTAAGTTTGGGAATCATTACAGTAGAAAGGAAAGGGAGGAGGTTGGAAAGGTGAGAGGTAATTTCCCAAAATGGCCTTATAGACGAAGCTATATGTTGTAAAAGATGTCTGTTATATTCTGTGGTACAGTGTACGGTTATGAATGAGAGAATCCCATTCCAATTTTAATGGACAAGGCACCAGACACCCATAATTCTATAGCAGCAGCACCTAACCTGTCACAGGAAAGAATCCTCTCGAAGGAGTTTTTGCTTCGATCTGAAAGATAAGTAGAGATTATTTATGAAGTAAAAATACATTCTTACAGTAACCATGATTTGCACTTTATAGTAAGCTTGTCAATATTCTAAGATGTCAAGAATGGTTTCTGTCAAACCATTGCTCCAGGTTTTTGTAAGAAGACAGACGGTTGATGGATCTTCTCTTTCACATACTAATCCCTGTATTGTAAGGTTCCTGACAGTATCTTAAAGGCCCTAAAGGCCCCATGGGACTGACCAAACAGGGTAAGGGCTTCCTGGGTGTCAAATCTAAGTTCTAGCCATCAACACATTCTCCAGTAAAACTGACCAAATTAGTGCAGAGTAAATTTGTGTGTGGTATATGAGGTCTTTATACATGTTTTTTCTTTTCTTTTGTTTTAAAACAGAAATGTAAAAGAGAGCGAGAAACGTACACTTTTTTTCTTGACACATTAAATTCTGACTGATGTATTAGAAGGTTTGCGAGCGAATAGATCATATTCCGAAATATGAGTGTGTACTTAAGCAGGGGATTAGGACCCCCCCCCCCCTTGGTGTTCACAGGGGTCATATCTGAGCTCTCTGTGCCGCAGCAGAAGGAGGCTGGCCGTACAGTTTCTTCCCTGAGAGGACTGCGGAGAGTCAGCCCGTGTCTGAACCCCTCCAGAGCCAGACAGCCTCCACATTCCCCCTCACCGTCAAAGGCCTGTTGCTGTCCAGCACCGCCGAACACGTGAGTCTGAGAGAGAGAGAGAGAGAGAGAGAGAGAGAGAGAGAGGGAGGGAGGGAGGAGAGAGAGAAAGAGAGAGAGAGGGAGAGGGAGAGGAGAGAGAGAAAGAGAGAGAGAGGGAGAGGGAGAGGAGAGAGAGAGGGAGAGAGGATGAGAGAGAGAGGAGGAGAGGGAGAGAGAGAGGAGAGAGAGGAGGAGAGGAGAGAGAGAGGGAGAGAGAGAGATAGAGGGAGGGAGGGAGGAGAGAGAGAAAGAGAGAGAGAGGGAGAGGAAGAGGAGAGAGAGAGGGAGAGAGGATGAGAGAGAGAGGAGGAGAGGGAGAGAGAGAGGAGAGAGAGGAGGAGAGGAGAGAGAGAGGGAGAGAGAGGAGAGAGGGAAGAGAGGGGGAGAGAGCGAGTGAACTATTATTGCTTTTACAGTTGACGTAAAGTTACTTTGGTTGCACTGCACTAATGTGTGGTCATGCCAATGATGCCCATTGCATTAGGATGAAGAGACATTAGCGAGTGTATTTGGATGGAGAGACTGTGGAGAGTGTATTAGGATGAGACTAAGTGGAGAGCTCTATTAGGATTGAGATAAATAACACAGTAAGACTTGAGAGGGCAGAGGATGAGAATGGAATGGACAGGGCAGTGTTGTAGGACACAGCGTTTGGACAGGGAGGCAGGAGAACGTGTGACATAGGACACAGAGACAGCGTTAGGCAGAGGATAAAGCAGAAATGTGTATGAGAACAGGAGATGCAGGGGCTACTGCAGGTCACTCTGCATGGCTTTAGATATTCATAAGCCCAGGAGAGCACATTGCTGAGGACACTGTGTTCTGCACAGAGCGCTGGCTCATTAACCTTGTCACTCTCAGAAATAGAGAATAAAATTGTACCCATCCATTATACAGCTAGCCAGAAATATGTAATCAATGTGTACCTTTTCTGTTTGGAAAACAAACTAATTTGTACCCAGAGAGAGTATTATTGACTTTCGGGAAACGTTTGGGAAATTTGTTGCCTGAAGAACAAAAATGAACCACCACTGTCACTGTATTTCTGAGAGTGTAGAACTCCACTGCTTTCAGTTGCCGGTAGCGATTGTTACATCAGCATTGGAATGTTCAGTTAAGAACACACTAATGACATATTTGTGGTCTCACACCTTAACGCAGTGGTATTCAACACCGGTCCTGGAGTACCTCAGTATAATATTTTTTGTTCCAACCACAATTTCAATCCCAGAGTTTTTAACAAGGTGTTATTTTTTCATAATAAGGTGCTTTTCACGTTCAGAGGGATTATTTACCCTTTAGCCATATTATGCCAGAAATAGCTATGCATTCCATTAAGTGCTTATTGCACTATATGGTCAACAACTGCATAAAAAGTGTTAACAAAAATATTAGACTGATCAAATTCAGGACTGAGGTGACTCAATAAGCTCCTAATTGGGTTGTGAAACACATGTGTTTAAGTTCTTTCATGTGCTATTTCCTTTCCCTTAAACTTGACACAATGTAGGTTTGGCTCGTTATCATTCGCTCTGTCTTTGAACTCTTAATTATCTACCAAACGATTAGTTTTAGTGGCCATGAATCCGTGCCTTCCGCAAATCGGGAGTCGACTGATTCACCTCGATTGATTCTGAATTATGGGATTGCAGTCGTGGAATAAAAAGCGGTGTCGACGTTGAGTAGCCCTGCTCTAAAGGGTTAACCCTCCCCTCCTCCCGCCAGACACAGCAGCCTTCCCATCAGCCCTTTCAGGAGCTCGTTCTCAACGAGGACGAGAAGAAACTTCTGGCCAAGGAGAGCGTCACTCTCCCCACCAAGCTGCCCCTGACCAAGGTGCGCTTTCTCTGTGTACCCACAGCTATGAATATAAGTATTTTTGTGCATTGCAAGTCATGGGTGCCAATAATTCTGGAGCCCACTGCATATTCCGGATATATGTTCTGCTATACGTACATTCCAGGTGTGCGCACTCCTGAATATATATTCTTCCATGTGCAAAACACAACCTTTACTCACTGTTCTTATCTCATGGGACCCAATCAGTACGAGGAGAGGATTCTGAAGAAGATCCGCAGAAAGATCCGGAATAAGCAGTCTGCCCAGGAGAGCCGGAAGAAGAAGAAGGAATATATTGATGGCCTGGAGAACAGGTACTGATTGGCAGGCCAGGGTGGTAATGCACTAACAAGCTCGCCAATAATGTCACTCTCTCTCTCTCTCTCTCTCACTCACACACACACACACACACACACAGACATACACACACACACAAACATACACATGCACACATACACACGTGCACCCACACACACATGTCCGCATGCACACATACACACACAAACGCACACACGCACACCCACACACACACACCCACAAACGCATGCCCACATACACACACACGCAGGCATAGGCACACACACACACACACACACACACACACACACACACACATACATCGGCACACAGACACACAGACACAAACACACACACACACACAGACACACAAACATACACACCGACACACACACACACAAACACACACATCGGCACACACACACACACACACACACACACAAAATAGTGTTCAACAGAGCCCCAGAATTTTTTTTTGGTTTTTGTTCCGACATTTTTTTTGCTGTAAAAGTTGTCTTTAAACAACAAGCTTGCTTTCTATTCGAAACAAGACCTCACAAATGTGATCAATCTCCATGAAATAACTATGTATTTTTTGCCAACATAATTACATAAACTGCCAGATTTTTAAGCATGTGTTTCTGTTCGGGGAAATATATTGAAGGGGTCAAAGCAGTGAATGGGAATTCATTATAAGAGTAGATGGAAAGAAAAAGAGAGAACGAGAGAGTGAGAGAGAGAGAGAGAGAGAGAGAGAGAGAGAGAGAGAGAGATGGGGTGGGGAGGGGCTGCAAGTATGGTTAACAGACTCTGCTGCAAAATAGAGGAGAGATTAACATCATGTTAACAGCATTGCAGCCAACAAAAGAAAAAGATAACACACTCTGAAGCTGACCTTTGTCGGTTGTCAGGCCTGTGTAATTTCCCAGGAACTCATGGCCTGGTTCATTTCAGTAATATCAGGCAGTCATTGCAGGAAATGCACATCACAGTAAATTGCTCTGTCTTCCACCATACAGCCAGCTGTAATTGAGTGGGGAGTCTAAAGGTTGTGTACTGGGGGCTTTTCTTTCTCTTTTTCTTGGGGGGGGGGGGGGGTTAGGGGTGTGTGTGTGTGAATTATTAGCTGGTCATTCACTGCAATAGCCAAAATTTTGTTCAGTTTTGTTCATTTTATGATTTGTCAATGGGGTAAAAAAAGGCTCATGAAGCAAACAGTAACTTAAAAGAAAGCTACTACTAATTTTTACTTGAGAACATTTTTTTTATGTCTCATTACATGACTGAAAGGTTTTTTGGCAGTGTTTACATGATGATAAGATTTTAAGTCTCATTTCATGGCTGAAAAGTTTTTTGGCAGTGTTTACATGATGATAAGATTTTAACTCTCATTGCATGACTGAAACGTTTTTGGACAGTATTTACATGACTGAAACATTTTTGGGCAGTGTTCACATGATGATAAGATTTTTAGTCTCACTTCAGGGCTGAAACGTTTTTGGGCAGTGTTTACATGATGGTAAGATTTGAAGTCTCATTACATGATTAAGATGTTTTTGGGCAGTGTTTACATGATGATAAGATTTTAAGTTTCATTACATGATTAAAACATTTGTGGGCATATTTGCATGGTGACTGAAACATTTTTGGGCATGTTTACATGATGACTAAAACATTTTTTTGGGCAGTGTTTACATGATGACAAAAACGTTTTTTTGGGCAGTGTTTACATGATGACTAAAACGTTTTTTTGGGCAGTGTTTACATGATGACTAAAACATTTTTGGGCAGTGTTTACATGATGACTAAAACATTTTTGGGCAGTGTTTACATGGTGACTAAAACGTTTTTTTGGGCAGTGTTTACATGGTGACTAAAGCGTTTTTTTGGGCAGTGTTTACATGATGACTAAAACATTTTTGGGCAGTGTTTACATGATGACTAAAACATTTTGGGCAGTGTTTACATGATGACTAAAACATTTTTGGGCAGTGTTTACATGATGACTAAAACATTTTGGGCAGTGTTTACATGGTGACTAAAACGTTTTTTTGGGCAGTGTTTACATGATGACTAAAACGTTTTTTTGGGCAGTGTCTACGTGATGACTAAAACGTTTTTTTGGGCAGTGTTTACATGATGACTAAAACGTTTTTGGGCAGTGTTTACATGATGACTAAAACATTTTGGGCAGTGTTTACATGGTGACTAAAACGTTTTTTTGGGCAGTGTTTACATGGTGACTAAAACGTTTTTTTGGGCAGTGTTTACATGATGACTAAAACGTTTTTGGGCAGTGTTTACATGATGACTGAAACATTTTTGGGCAGTGTTTACATTATGACTAAAACATTTTTTCGGAAGTGTTTACATGATGACTAAAACATTTTTGGGCAGTGTTTACATGATGACTAAAACATTTTTGGGCAGTGTTTACATGATGACTAAAACATTTTGGGCAGTGTTTACATGGTGACTAAAATGTTTTTTTGGGCAGTGTCTACGTGATGACTAAAACGTTTTTTTGGGCAGTGTTTACATGATGACTAAAACGTTTTTGGGCAGTGTTTGCATGATGGCTAAAACGTTTTTGGGCAGTGTTTACATGCTGACTAAAACGTTTTTTTGGGCAGTGTTTACATGATGACTAAAACGTTTTTGGGCAGTGTTTACATGGTGACTAAAACGTTTTTTTGGGCAGTGTTTACATGATGGCTAAAACGTTTTTGGGCAGTGTTTACATGGTGACTAAAACGTTTTTGGGCAGTGTTTACATGGTGACTAAAACGTTTTTTTTGGGCAGTGTTTGCATGACGATGTCTTCTCCTCAGGATGGCCGCCTGCAGTGCGCAGAACCAGGAACTGCAGAGGAAGGTGTTCCAGCTGGAGAAACGGAACACGTAAGCGAGTCGGATGTTACCGGCCTTACGACGCCTTTCGCTCTTGTCCAACACCCTCGGGCAGCTGCCTGCCATTTCAGTTTTTCCCTGTCGTTCTCCCGACAGGTCTCTGCTGGAGCAGCTCCGCAGACTCCAGGTCATGGTGATGAACGGGTCCAATAAGGCCGCTCAGACGGGGACCTGCATCCTGGTGAGACAGACCGCCTCAGTCCCCGATGGCCGATTTCTGTAATAAGCGTCAATCGCACCAATGTTACAGTCAAAAAGAACCTACGACGGCCGTAACTGGTCAGAACATGGTGTAGGCGTCGTAGCCAACAAAAGATGGAAGGTCAGTTGGACAGGCAGACAGACAGACAGAACAACTGACACAAGCAGTTGGACTGAGACAACCTCAAAAAGGTATGGCCTGTAGCGTAGTGGTTAAGGTAAATGACTGGGACACGCAAGGTCGGTGGTTCTAATCCCGGTGCAGCCACAATAAGACCCGCACAGCCACTGGGCCCTGGAGCAAGGCCCTTAACCCTGCATTGCTCCAGGGGAGGATTGTCTCCTGCTTAGTCTTATCAACTGTACGTCGCTCTGGGTAAGAGTGCCTGCCAAATGCCATTAATGTAATGTAATGTAATAATATAGCACATGTTACTGGGATAATTTGTTCCTTACATTTTATATTTTCCTAGAGAATCATGGAGCAGGGAGTTGAAGGAGTATCTCTGAATAAGAGCATCTGCCAAATGCCAGCGATGAAATGTAAAATCTCTTGGACCGCTTCATTTTAATTTTCATAAATTAACTTTTCATTTTCTTTTATCCAGGATAACTTCTAGTATTTTTGCGAAAATTAAACCATAAAACAAAACCCAGAACAAAATTACATTTACTTTTAAGACATTTGGCAGATGTTAACCAGACTAGATGTTTAATTTCAATCATATTAAGGAGTTGAAATGGTATTAAAATTCAATAGTAAATTGCAGTAAAAATGAACATGCACATGAATTTTGGGTGAAAACCAGTTATGAGGACAAAATACTGAATATACTACATATATGACGTATGTATGTATGTTTTAGGTATGTGCATACATTTTGTATATATGAGCATATATAATATATATCTGTATTATACTTTCAACTAGATACAGATACAAATATACACCCATATATACACGTACAGTATATTCCCTTTTCCTTTTTTTGTTTCCTTGGCCTTATTTCTTCTTGTCTATGTCTCCCTGGTATCGTTTGATGTTTGACGTCCTTTTTAACTGTCATTTGGTGTATTATATGTATGTCTAAAAGAGAGTGAGAGAGAGGTAGAGAGGTTTGCAAGTCGACCAATCAATACACTATAAACCTGAAACAGACCGTTACCGGATTGATGTGGAGCAGTGGGTGGGGGTCTTGTGGGAAGAGACTTGTGCTGAGTCTTTGGGCTCATTCCAATCGGTTTTTTTTCTTGCTATTTTTTCCTACTTCTAGCTCCACCTATTTGGAGAGGCTAGGGAAAGGCCGAGAAATCGAGAAAACTTGAATTAGGCAAATGGACTGTCCTTCAAACTTCAGTTCAAAGTCACGTCAGTTACAGACGTGGCAGATGGGGAGAGGTGGATCCACGGGACAATCGTTTATACGTCAGGTTTTCCGAAAAAATACTTCTGCCAAGGATCCGCTCATGTTTTCTTACTTGAAGGAAAGATTGGGAGTTCCTAACAAGTAACATTTAACGAGTTGGAATGTCCTTAAAAATGGCAGACCGATCGATTTTTCCGGATAAGGAGCAAGTAAAAGAAAAAAGAGGGGAAAAATGAACGATTGGAATGAGCCCTTTCTCTACTACCTATGGCCTCCCTACATCTGTATCTAGGCTGTACCTTTGTCAAGAAACAAATAAATAAGGACAGTTGATCTCAGAAAACAGATGAACAGAACATGAGCGCTGTGTCATCGGGCCAGGTGGATGTATATTCGGAGACGGAACGGTTACGACCCTCTGTGAACGCGGGATCGTTTAGATCATCCTTCCTTTAGATCATCCTTCCTTCCCTCTCTTCCTCTCCGCAGGTTCTCGTGCTGTCGTTCGCTCTCATCCTGTTCCCCTGTCTTCAGCCCTCCTTCTCCGGGAGCAAAGTCCGTGAGGGAGGCGACTTCGGCGCGGTGAGAGGTCAGTCTCGATCTCCCACCTCCACGTAGGAAGCTAGCCCGGCACGCCGCGAGGAACGCTAAACAAATAACCTGAACCCCCGCCAAAACTTCAGCCCGATATTATCAAAAACGCTAAAAAAATGTCCCCATCTTGATGCTGCTAAAAACTTTAAAAGCCCATGGCTATTCGGTTAGTCCAGGGCCGGAATTTGATTGTCTCTTTTGACTGCCGCCTGTTGAAGGCCAATGACTGGAGCCTCCAATTGAACACTTCGCCCGAAGTCCATTTCTCAATTCTTCAGGGCCCATTCTTTCCATGAGATTAAATTATAATTTCAAACCAAAGAAAGAAAAGAAAAAAAGGTAAATGTGTGTTTAAAGGTCGCTTATCACAGACACTTATAATACAAACAATCTAACTCACGGAAGGCCGAACACATACTTACCATTTTCGAAAAGTGTCTGCGAAACTCATTGCATGAAACAGGACTTTATTTAAAGTAGATCCTGTCATTTATTCAGATTCAGATTTGATCCTTCCCTTAAAACGCTTATCACACTCGAGCTGTTATTTGATTGCCAGGGCCAGTTAGATGGGTTAGCTTTATTTCTGCAGCCTATTGTGATCTGGTGCCTGCATGTTTGCTAATCAATCAGGGAAAACCTTTTTATGTAAAACAGAGTCTCATCTACTGAAAAGCCAGCTCTGGCCCCGGTCAGGTTTTGGGTCGTGATTATTGTCTTTCATTCAGGAGGCCAGGGCCCGTGCCTTTTTTTTCCTCTTTGTTCTGCTCACTTCAAAAAAACGCTATATTTTTCAACTCGGTCCAGGGGGTTTGAATAGGTCCATTGGAGGGTAGAACAGAGTTCACTTCAGTAACATGAAGCAAACAAATGTCCGTCTGCCCCCAGGGTGATGTTGAGGGCAAAAAAAAAAGTAAAAGAAGCATTTTCAGTTGCTCTCTCCTGCCCCCTGCAGTCCAGTCCCGGTCCCTGCACAACATCCTGTCCTCGCGGGTCGTGGACGGCGTGGACCAGGATTATTACGCGGGAGAGGACGACGGGGTGGACAAGAACACAACGCTGCCGGCTCGGCCCGACCTCATCCCACACTCCGACCTCATCCCACACAACTCCAGCCTGGATGAGAGGGGCCATCGCCACGGAGACCCCATCACTGGCCACGTCGCCACGGTGACCTGGGCAGCGCGCCATGATACGCCTCTTAGCACGTATGCAGATGATATGTGAATGGGGGTGGGCTTGAGCATAGGGGGCCCGCACAGATTAAATCTCTGACTGCTCCTCACAGAACATCTGCCTTATTGATGTCCGTACAGTAATTTACAACTTTCTTTCAGATTCTTCTTCAAACAACCGACTTAAAAAGTTCACTTGCCTTTCATTGAGGACATCTTGCGTCCTGGATGTGATGTGATGAAATTCACCATTCTTTCTCAATATGTTTCTTAATGACTTCACAATGCATAGTCAAATTAAATGTTCTCCTTTCCTGTGAAGCAGACATATTCTGTGAATCAGACATATTTTCTAGACTTACTGTAGTTCTACAAAGGATGTCCCATGGAAGGTGAAATTCATTTCAATTAAAAGTTACACCAAGCATTTCACCTTCTGAAGCTGTACTGATTTCTTCAACCAAGAGAATCATTCCTCTGCACCTGGCATACTGAATTAGCGTGCACCCCCCCTCACACACACACACACACACACACACACAGACACACACGCACAGACATGCACACACACACACACAAACACACGCACATGAACACACACACACATGCACAGACATGCACATGCACATACACAAGACAGACACACATGAACACACACACATGCATGGCACATACACTCCCCCCCCGCCCACACACACACACACACACATGAACACACACACATTAACAGCACATACACACACACCCACACACACACACATACACACACAGGCACAGACATGTGCACATGCACACATGAACACACGCACATGAACACACACACCTTACATTGGTACTCAATCTCCCACAGAAGTCATAGGCAGCTAACACCTGTCTCTGAAGAGTGGCTGAAAGGCACTGCCAAAGCAGCTCATGAATTTTTCACCCATCTTATGTGCAAATTGTTTCTTCTTTTTTAATTTGGGGAAGATGGGTTTTTTTTTTTACCAGATGGACGAAGCTTGTGGCATTTTCCTGGTACTTTATAACTCAGGGCAACACGCAAACGGCCATTGCTTTGCACTGGTCAGGTTATGGGAGGATTCAGTGAGCATGAGGTTAGTGTTTCATTGCTGCCCTTAGTGACCAATGGGGCACCTGTGGACTGCATCTTAAAGCCGCAGAGGAAAGGTCTTCCTCTGACTCCACACTATATGCGTTTATCTGTAGAAGCAGACTGGTGACACAGCGTGTTTCAGAGGAGAACCGTGGTTGTCCAGAATGGGCAGCGGGATTTGTGCATGAATACGGCTGAGGTTGCAGACAGCTGGTCACTCAAAATTAGGGTGGGAATTGGACAAACTCAGCCCCGCATTGGTTGCCAAATTTATGTTTTAAAAAATGACTGATAACTCGGGTGTCTCAAGCTTGGCTTTCTGTTGCTCCTCGTATGGATCAATGACTTCACGAATGAATTCTCAGTCTAAATTAACCCTTTATATATCTCTTGCCCCCTCTCTCTTGAGCCCTCTGCCTCTCACTCTCCCCCTCAATTTCTCAATATCAATCAATAAGGTGTTGGATCACAAACATAAGAGTAGAATCTTCTCACCTTGACATTCTAATGCTGATGTCACAATCACTACTGGTGGTTGAAAGCAATGGAGTTCTAGAACACTGACCATTTTGAAGAAATAAAAAAGCATTCCAAAACAACCCTGCATTTTAACCTTCAAAGAGTCCAGCTTCTGCAACCAATATGCAGTGTTTCTCTGACAGCGTCCCCTTTGCGCAAATTGTTGATTTCTTCAGGGTAGGGGTGGGGGGTTTCTACCTCGCCATGAAAAGTGATATCCCCACACCACACATATTTGTGGTGTGCTGTGCTAGAATGGGAGAAGAGGTACGGTTGACAGCGAGGAGATCCACGTTTTACATTCTGCACCACCCCCTGGGCCTCTATCCTCTGTGCCCCTGGGCATCAACCTCACTAAGCACAGACGCCCTTGCCTGGCCTGGGCCATCTGCTCGGCCGTGGAGGAGTGATCGGACCGTGTCTGAAGAACATACATACGAAAGAGATAAGAGTCAGCAGCTGGTGTGGAGTGAAGTGCCGAAGTGTACATGCGCACACACGTCACACCCGGTTCAAACACGGACCTGCGTTGCCATTTCCGTGCTCGATTGATCTTGCCTGGTGCCAATTGAGCCAACCAAGAGGACCGGAAAGGCGGGGTTTGCACTTTTTTGAGAGTATTTCATAGGTTTCCGATACGGCAGACCAGTTGAGAAAAGCGGAGAAAAGTATTTGAATCCAAAACAATTACGTACGCATTGGACCCAGGTGTGAACACGCACACGTGCACGAGCACACATGTGCACGAACACACATGTGCACGAACGGGGCACATGCGCGTGCACGTACAAGCACCCGCGTGTACGCGCACAGCTGCTGAAATCACTGCTGATTCATGCCCTTAGAACCTTTTTTCTCTCCCCACCGTCGTATGACACCAGGTTCGCTGTATCTGCTTCAGAACCCCATCAGGAACAAGTGGTCAGGAGCGACAGGAGCGCAACACTCACCTCCTGAACATCAGCGAGGCTCCGCGCTTCTCACCCGAACTTCAGGTTATCGAAAGTCCGTGAGTTTCGAAAGACTGGACCCCGGATGAAGTGATTTGATGAGATGAGTATCACACTCGCGGTGGAAGTTGTCATTCGAGACGCAAGGCTCCTGTGATGGAAGGGGGCGTCAAATGGGGGGCCTGCAGTCAAAGAGCCAGGCCGCAGAACTGTGAGTGTGTGCTCGGAGAGTACTGGCACACAAAAGGCTTCATAGCACAATAAGATAAAACAGAATGTACTGTGGGTGAGTCGAGAAAAACACTGAGAATTTTTCCCAAGTTGATCTCATTCATGTTGTACTTTATTGCTGGAACAGTACCCAGTGCCATTCAATATATTGAGTTGAACGTTTCCATTCATAATCTACAGAAATGTGATATAGCAGAGGATTTAAACAGTGAAAACTATGACTTGTTGGCCACAGCAGTGTAGCGGAGTGGGCAGAAACGTGCGCAAGCTTTGTGTCTAAATTGTCGATTTAATTTGCATAAGGTATTATCTGACCAATCAGCGTTCCATGATCCAAAACAGCTGATTTTTAAAATAGCTGTTGAAAGTAAACTTTGTGGGCGTGGATAATTTTCAGACTGGATATCTGATTGGCATCTACATGACACAGACGTACCATGAAGCAGAAAGCTGTCAGAAAGCATTTTTCTAACTTCTAGCGAAGCAGAACAGACCATTCTACCAGTGTTTTATGCCAAAATGCTATTTTTTCATAAATGTTGAATGTCTCACTATAGAGTAGGCATAAAAACACATTTACACCACAAAATAAATCTGATCCAGGATGTAATTTACCCTTTAAACGCACACACCAACCATTACGGCTGCCTATCTTTTACTCTTTTTTCCCCTCTCTCTCTCGTTCACTTTCCTCTCTCTCGTATATCAAGCTGTAATGGCCGTCGCAGAAAATATGATTGTGACCTGACCCAGTTCTTTTTTTTAAACGAAAACACGTACAGTGCATTCCCGCCGGCCTCGAAGACCCAGCACAATGCAGGCACGCGGATACGCGCGCACGCACACACATGCAGCCTCGCTCTGAGACGTCCTTCCTTTATGCACACGCATCTGCTCTTTTACGATCCGCGTTTGATAAGAAAATTCAATCAGTTTCTCACAAAGGAGGCCATAGCTGCTACCAAGCCACAGTGTATTAATAATTGCAGTCTTTATGAATGTCTCGCCTTTCATATTTTCAAATGAAAATATCTAATAGGATGTATTTTTTTTATTTAAAAAGGAAACCCCTTTTTGCCGCATATTGCATACACACAGGCCGATGATGTTTTCTGTGTAACAGACAAACAGTTTCCATAATCCACCCCAGATGCCCCACATAAAAAAATGAGAAAAATGGTCAGTAATAATTGCCGTACAACGCGCTGAATCGATCCTATCCCAGGCGCTTAGTGGAGGACACAACTCGTCCCAGACTTCATGACCATATAAGGGTCCCCCTTTTCTCTGGGTACTGTGTAGTTTCCGGCCCCAATTGATGTGCTTCCGAGGTTTCGAACGGCTTTTCACAAACCCAGCGAAATACAACGGGTTACACTCACCGTCCGTAATTTCTTGGGTCTCTAATCGGTAAACTGAGGCATCCCAACAAACGTACGCGAGCAGACAGTGTGGTGTGAGTCATACATTCACAGAGATTTCTCTCTCTCCGTTTCCTTGCAGTGGATACTCCTCATATTTCACACAAACAAACTGCATGCGTTTATACTACAGAGGCAAGAAAATACTATGTTTTTTCATATTCACATTTTTTGTTTCCAAATTAGTAAACATGTTTTATTCTGATTGAGCAGGCCGGAGGTAAAACTGGATAAGACTTTCGCCTTAGGGTCTTGTCTGAAAAAGCACACTTGTCAT
This sequence comes from Conger conger, assembly GCF_963514075.1. NCBI lineage: Eukaryota > Metazoa > Chordata > Actinopteri > Anguilliformes > Congridae > Conger > Conger conger. The sequence continues at coordinate 11,039,793 of NC_083763.1, read as the reverse complement.
GTGTAGGTGGTGGAGTAGAGTGGAAAAGCATGGTTTTGTTAAAAATACCCGGCATGCGAATGGTTATCTCATACAAACCCGCAAGGGTATACACTCCAGAAATATACAGCTGTGTCATGCCGTTACTCATACATTTACGTCAGATTACTGTAGACTTTTTCGACTAGTCAATATCACAACTCAAATTTCACACACACCTTTTTCTTGAAACTGACGTTGATGGCAATAGTCCTTAAATCTGTCGGCAAAGGGGATACAGGAGCGCACTTGAGGAATTCTAGACTCGATAGATGTCGAGTCAAATATACTGTGCATTACTCGTAGTTACGTGCCCATGGCTGTGGTCAAAGACAGATAATGAATATGATGCATAATTAATGTAGTAATACACTTGTAAAGAAAAAGATAATTTCTTTCTTTTCTTTGATATCAAGAACTATCACATCCATCATCTTTGTTCCACAGCTATGTGACCGTCAGTTTAATATTGTATACCATTTAAACCACCCTTTTATAAGTATGCAGAAGTGGACATACGACACGCTCATTGTTTAAATAATAATAGTAAAAAGGTTTCCCTTGAATGTCCTTGACCGCCATCAAAGTAAGATACTATGCCGTGCCCGTTCCACTGCATATAACAGTTCGTCCGTTAGATTGCAGCGGCTTTTCGCTTCAGAAAGTGTACAGTGAGATGTGGGATGTAGTCTATCCTGAGAGCAATAAACAGCGTAGCCTTTATAAAACTAGTAACGCCCCTGTTACACGAACCCCATAGTGAATCATCTGGCATTTAATGATGAGCATTTTAATTACGAAAATTAAATTGCAAGCAAAATATAATGTATTAATTCTGAACTTAATTAATTGAGTAACAAATAAACTTCACGTGATGTAGTCACAAACATCTTCACCTGTCCTGTTAGACATTCCCAAATTCTGTTGTGCCATAATATCCTCTTCAGCCATATCATATTACGATGCAATTTCATTCATTCCTCTTGCGTGCTAAATTTGTCTGATTAATAATTTATCACTTCATCACTTTGCAATCGTAATACTTTACTAAACAGTCGTCAAGTCTTTCACCATTTACAAAACAAATGCGTTTGAGATTCAGTTGATTCGGAGTAAGGTGTTTGATTTATTCGTTGGTATCAGCAGAGATTTTCACTATTACTGGTACTATACAGGAATTCAGCGTGTTGCATTTACTGAAAAGTAAGAGCAAATCCCGCTCATTGGTCCGTAGGATAGCGCGGAGCCGATGAATCTCCTGCCTTACTCGCGCAGAGCGAGTATAAAAGCTCCCTCGGATATGCAGCGCGTCTCAGTAAGAGGTGGAAGGGGGATGAGCAAACATGTTATCTGTCTGCAACCAAAAGTTGGAAGTTGGATCGAGTGAATCCCAGCAAAGATAAAAAATGTATGGGGGGCAAGGTATGTTCATCGTGAACTTTATTGTCATATGTTTATCCTATGCTTCTTTTTTACTTCCCATGGCTACTTGTGATTTAACCTGTGTATGAGAGAGCCATGCAGAAGAACGACAGCATGCAAGCGCTGGGGCCGGGGGACTGTGCGTTGGCGCTGGACGACAACAGAGGTCTGGCGAATCACACGGTGGACCCCCTGGGGAATCTCTCCCTCCACTGCTGGCTGCACTTCCTGACGAGGGGGTCCAACTCGGAGCTTCACGCGGACGGCTCCAACCTGGTGGTGCGCGTGATCATCGCGCTGGTGTACTCGGTGGTGTGCGCGCTGGGGCTGGTGGGCAACCTGCTGGCCCTGTACCTGCTGCACTCCCGCCACCGGCAGAAGCAGTCGTCCGTCAACTGCTTCGTCATGGGCCTGGCCCTGACCGACCTGCAGTTCGTGCTGACGCTGCCCTTCTGGGCCGTGGACACGGCGCTGGACTTCCGCTGGCCCTTCGGCAAGGTGATGTGCAAGATCGTCAGCACCGTCACGGCCATGAACATGTACGCCAGCGTCTTCTTCCTCACCGCCATGAGCGTGGCCCGCTACTACTCCATCGCCAACGCGCTGAAGATGCACAGCCGCAAGGCGGCCGCCGCCACCGCCAAGTGGGCCAGCCTGGGCATCTGGGTGGTGTCGCTGGTGGTGACGCTGCCCCACGCCGTGTACTCCACCAGCCTGCAGGTGTCGGACGAGGAGCTGTGCCTGGTGCGCTTCCCGGACTCGGGCCGCTGGGACCCGCAGCTGCTGCTGGGGCTGTACCAGACGCAGAAGGTGCTGCTGGGGTTCGTCATCCCGCTGGCGGTGATCTCGGCCTGCTACCTGCTGCTCCTGCGCGCCGTCCTCAGCCGGCGGGTGAGCGGGGCGGCGGGCTCCGACGCCGAGCACGCGAGGCACAAGCGGCGCTCCAAGGTCACCAAGTCGGTGGTGATCGTGGTGCTGTCCTTCTTCCTGTGCTGGCTGCCCAACCAGGCGCTGACGCTGTGGGGCGTGCTGATCAAGTTCGACCTGGTGCACTTCAGCAACGCCTTCTACGTCGCCCAGGACTACGCCTTCCCGCTGTCCGTCTGCCTGGCCCACACCAACAGCTGCCTGAACCCCGTGCTGTACTGCCTGATCCGCCAGGAGTTCCGCACAGGGCTGAAGGAGCTGCTCCTCCGCGCCACGCCCTCCGTCCGCAGCCTGGCCCGGCTGATCCCCCGCAAGGCCAAAGTGGCGGAGGCGCCCCCCGTGCTGGTGCTGGTGCAAATGGATGTCGGGGTCTGATCGGCCGATCCGCTCATCGCCTCCGACAGGCAGCGCGGAGTGCGTCTCCTTGCTTTAATTTCTCCGAACATTACGCTTTGATTGATCTAACTGTACTGACAGAGGCATCGGCTATTGGGACCTGACCTAGTTTCCCTCCCCCCCCAACCCCACTCCACCCCTCTCTCTCTTCACAATTTGTACTGCAGCTTCTCCATTTATAATCCCTTGGCTTTTGTTATTAATTTGAAACTGATACATATTTACCCAGCCTTGCCTAGTTATCAGCCTTTCCTGTTGTACACCTTGCAGTCAACAATGTAGTAATTCATTCCAAACCTATTGTTAAAGGGATGTACATGACCAAATTGTTCCAGACTGCTCTCCATTCATGAGGATAACTATTGGAATTGAAATTAAGAGCATGGAATATTTAACACCTTCCCAGTCATCTGGTCGTCAACAACTGGGAACACATTCCTGTTTAGCACAAGGCAATATCTATGTATGGGCTTCAGACTGAAGTTTGATCTTTCAGCGTTCTTCCATTATACTGCTGCGTTAGCTTCGCTGTTAAAGCTACGATATCGCAACTGAAAATTCCAGACGTTCGGTTCGTTTATCGACACGACATTTCCATAACAAAGTATTCTGAGCAAAGACGGCAATAGAATGTAAATGATAGATAAAGACTTGACGTCTTTTAATTTGAGCGCGTGTCTGGTGGCGTTGATAAAAAAATTATCTGTGATTCATTTTTATCTCCAGTTAGCCGGACGTGGCGAAGGTGACGTGCGCAATTACGCACGGGGAGAAAACAAGCCGGTCGTTCTCAGCTGTACTTAATTAAAATAAATTTAGTTTAGTATGCAACTGTATATTAACGTGTTGTTTTTCAGGGCGTTTTGTGTTCATTAGATTTTGCAGTCGGCTGACACGGACGCTGGAAAATTACACGGTAACTTATGTGGCACAGCATCTCGCGATAATTATGCATTAACACACGTCACTGTGTAAGATACACAAACCTCTCTGTCACTGTGAAGCAGTTTATAAACTTTTCATCAATGAATACCGACCAGTACCTGTGAAGTAATGCTACATCTACTTGAATACTGTCCTGTGAATCGAATGGCACATGAATATAAATTTTACTGTACAACAACATTAACTGGAACCTCACAGATAAGTGATGTAGCTTTTTGCATTAACCAAATTACTTGGATAATTCATAAGTGTGACCGTGATAATGATTCTTAACATATATCTAAAAACACATAAAACTGGACATGGAAAGGCTAAGACTCTAGCTCCATCTAAATTGACAGTGAGTTGGGACAGTGATCTGTTGATCAGTTGAGGGATTGATCATATACAATGCTCACAATGTGCTGTGTCAAAGAGTAGATTCGTTGTGATTTGAATGATCTCTAATTTGTGGGTTAGTTTCTTACTGTAGCATTCAGGGCCAGTGCTTTGGAAGCATATTACCGTGTCTGTGGGGAAAAATGGAAGAGGTTTGAAAACTCTTTCAACATTTCTCTCTATCACACAAACATGCACATAAATAAATGCAAACACAACAAACACAAACACACACACACACACACACATATACACACATACACATAAACACACACACACACAGACACACACACACATATACACATAGATGCACACATGGGCACACACATACACAAACACACACACACACACACACACACACACACACACACACAGACACGCACCCACGCACACATAATCGCACTCAAACAACAAACCAGCTTTGCTATTTCAGCTTGAAAGCACAGAGTGAAATGCCGCTTGGCTTCTTTCCCATTCATTTAAACTGTAAACATTTTCTTCACACTTGTTGTGATGGGGACAAACATCAATCAACAGCAAAATAATGACAAAAGTCAATTGCAGTATTCCCAGCACCTCGGATGCTGTGAAGCCATGGAAACGGGAATGCGTGCTGCATTGCACATCGGTCATAACGGCAGGAAATGCTTAATGCGAAGGTCTTTATGCCAGTCCGACCCTCCATTTCTCCCTATAGTTATGGACGATGGAGAGAAGGTTTGCATGCATACACAACACACTGTGCTCATAAGCTCCAGTCAAGAGCAAAATAACAAGCATCAAGAGTATTCATCATGCATAATTACATGCTTCACAGTGCCTATATGTGATTGGTAAGGACGTCATAAAATATCCTTTCATGAAATATTGATCAACGTGTTGCTATATCGAGAAAAACAGGGTTGTTCTGTTATTTTGATTTTGTAATGTAATGCAACGGACGACCACACTGAGGCGACCTAACACTCTGCTGCTACCTACACACCCTTCCTCCTTCGCCCCATTTTATCTGTCAGTTTGACCGAATTTGACAGATGTAACATTGTAGCCTGTACCTTTTCTTGACTCGAACAGCAGCCTATAATGGGCAGTGGGACTAATGGAAGTTGTATTTTGACTTCAGTTTGATTCCAGTGTTTTCTGTGTCCTTATCCTGCTCTGGTAGTGTTTGGTTGAAAACGTGCGGTGGAAAACAACGGAGATGTTTCTTCTTTTCTATGCATCTGTGCATGAGTAAGTTTCGCCTAAATCGTCAAAACCGTAACAGACAGAGCACTTGCGAGGCAGAACTTTGGATAAACGGCAAATTTGTTTGAATAAAATGTTACTATGACTGTACGTATTATTATTATAATTTTAGGCCAATCAACATGTTTATGAGCTTATAAGTCTACAGCCAGTATTTCCATTTGGGAATTTAGCTTTGATTATCAATATATATATAAAATCCAATAATTGGTCAACAACTGTTTTGCTGTATGGACTCATATGGGCTGTCAAGCATGTAACAATAGCACAGTGACCATGAGACTTATTCCATTCCTATGTCGTATGTGTTATGCATGCATTATGAAGGTAAAGAAAATTTAATGAATCACTATGAAATGTAGTTGATTTGCTACATTTAATGCACACCTGTTCATCAATGTTTTCTAATAAAAAATGAAACTTGAAGTTTGCTCCTTTGTTATTTTTCTCTCTATATGGTGTTGTTCTGCGACACCCCCCTCTGACCAATCGGATATCCACAGTTTGCCTGCACAAGCTTACATTTGACAGACAGATATTTCCAACCTGAGACAGATATACCTGTTTTTCATTTGACTACAGAGTCCCTTGTGTAAAACTTTTTCAAACCTCTAGAATCAGACTGCGTAGGCTGAACTGGAGCATATTCACTCACTGAGCACTTTATTAGGTAGACCTGTACACCAGCTTGTTAATGCAATATTTAATCAGTCAATCATGTGGCAGCAACTAAATGCATACATGGTCAAGAGGTTCAGCTGTTATTCAGACCAAATGTCAGAATGGGGAAGAAATGTGATCTAAGTGACTCTGACCATGGAATGATTGTTGGTGCCAGACAGGGTGGTTTGAGTATCTCAGAAACTGCTGATCAAAACAGACTCAATTGTTTGCAGAGAATGGAGCCAAAAACAAAAAGCATCCAATGAGCAGCAGTTCTGTGGACAGAAACGCCTTGTTACTGAGAAAGGTCAGAGGAGAATGGTCAGAATGGTTGAAGTTTACAGGAAGGTGACAGTAACGCAAATAACCACACATTACAACAGTGCTATGCAGAAGAACATCTCTGAACACACAACACTTCAAACCTCTTAAGTGGATAGGCTACAGCAGCACAATATAGCACCAATAACCAATACATAAGTATAATAAAAACCTAACAAAAAGGGCTCAATGAGTGTATATAGTATTAAAATGAATGGGAAGACACATTGCATAACTCTTGGTTTATTCATTTCATGAAGTCAATGAAGCTCTTCAATGACAGCATACAATGTTCAGCATTTGTATGAACATGTTGCGTCATTGCAAACAGGTAACGCATGTTTCAGTACACACAAGATAATATCATTCCCTTACAGTATATCTGTATCCAGTTCTCCTTCATGATACATCTTCTGCAACTCAAGATGTGTGTATATAAAAAGTTTCTTTTAAACAAATGTCTGGTCAGTATTATTTGAAGTTTTACCCTGTTATACACATATTTAGCAAGTATATACTGCATACATTTTCATATTCCGATGTATTATCTAGAGCAGTGAAAGTCAATTCTCGGAACTGAACAATTAGTGCTACTGATTGGCCAGACTGTCTTCACACCTGACTCCCAGGTAAAAGGAGGGTGGAAAACCAACAGTCCTGGGACCTCAAGGACTGTGATTGAGTCTGGGGAACAGGGATCAAGAGCCAAAAAGTAAACGCATTTCACCAATAACTGAGAACCACCAAGTGATTAAAATTTGCCATATCGTACAGATATTATACGGATCTGACTTCAGGTGTTTTGGGAATAATGCTATTTTACATATTTACAGCAATAACTCTTGAGCGCTCAGCTAAACCGATGATTTAATAGTTTGGTGGAATGGACCTGTGAGCTCTGTCGTGTTGTGTCTGCACCCGGTGTGTGCTCCCTTGGGCTCCTCTAAGCACCGCTGAGGTACATTTAGCACCCAGCGCCGTCTGTCTGAAGCCGCATCAGGAGATAATGATGTGTAGAGACTCCGGGAGGAAATCGCGTGTATTTGAAGAAGGATCTGACAGCAGAGCACAAGCGTACCCCTCTCCCGGTGAGTCTTGATGAATTGCCTTCTAGGACACTGCGTGACATGACTTGAAGGCATGAGAGACACTCCCCGACCTTTCGAAAAGCCTTCTGACAGGTGCTACTGTAGTTTTCATAATCCTCCTCGTTAGTGTTAAGAACTATTAGGAAGATGAAGAAAGCGCATTAAAAGAACTGGAACTGAAAATGAATTCACCCTTACTGAGGTGTGTCCAGTTCTACTCTTGTCAGAAAGCTCCTCCGAACATTAACATCAGCATGTAGTCTCGTTGAATCAATTCCCATAGTCTTGTTATTTCAGGTAGTCAAATACATCTATAGAATTGCATTATCCACAGTGAAACATTCAAATGTATTTTTCCAGAATTCAATGCTCTCTCTCTCTCTCTCTCTCTCTCTCTCTCTCACACACACACACACACACACACACAATCACCTCCAGAAGTGCCACAGAAAGTTTCAATTACACTTTCCCCTTCCGTAATTACTTCCCTCGGTGGCCACCAACCGAACTGTCCAAATATAATTTCACTCTGCCAATCTACACTGGCCGGTAGTGCAGATATTTGTCAAAAAAAAAAGGTACCCATGAAGAAAGTGCATTTACTCCTATGATGGATCAAACCCGACGGAGTGTACTTATCTCAAAGTCTGTTACGGGCGGTGCAGACTCAACCAGCGGTGCGATTCAAAGCGTCATTAATATTCCCAACCACTTTCCGTCCTCAAGTTATATTACACAGCAACATGTTCTGAGGCAGCGTCTTAAGTTGCTTCTCACTCACGCTCAATCTTTAATCAGACTTTAAATGGATTTCAAGAGGCTTTCTAAAGGGATGAACCCTCTCCCGACGCTCACACATATTCAGGCAGGCTCAGTCTCCGGGGTAGTCAAGAACAGAGATTAATAAACTGGATGTCAAAGGGAGCATTACTGCGTCGTGACACAAAAACTTCCGGTTAATTTGTTGCCACGGGTGATGCCAATTACACATGAAAGGTAGCGTACCGTGGAGTACTTCAAGCCAGGAAAATAAATACGAAGAAAAGTACAACTTAATACGCATATTTTGCGGGGAATCTGAATCGACTGTCCATGAAAAAAAACAAAAAAAACTCCCACTTCTATAATCAGGTGCACATTTTCATAGCTTCATTAGCATCCAGCAAGGCCCGCGTGGGTCAGTGCACACTGCAGGTATCACTGGCCTATTGATTTGTGCAATCTCACCCCGCTCCTCCAGCGCTTCAGAAGTACAGCATTCCTGCCTGCTGAAGATGCTCTCTGACTTACAACCTGATGCACAATTTCACAGGTCCAACCTGTCGAGGCGTTCGTAGATATGCGGCGGAAATGCAAAAATCTGAACATGCTCTAGCATTTCAACCGCCTGCGTGCCTATGGTCTGTTTTCTGGCCATTTCTTGGCCTTTTCTTCTCTTAGGATGAGTGCTGTTTAACATTATATCCATGATCAGCAGTGCTTAACTCTGCATTACAAGAACACGGAGAGTAGATCTAGTGAGAGAGAGGATTATAATTCTGTCAACAGTGCAAGCACATTTGTTGGTATTATTAATATTACTACTACTACTACTACTACTACTAGTAGTAGTAGTAGTAGTAGTAGTAGTAGTAGTACTAGTAGTATTGTTGTTGTTACCTGCAGTATATTTTACCACTAAACTTTAAAAATTCATTTAAAAGTGAGACCTCCTCAAGTAAACTCATTTGAATGCCAGAAGTTAGTAAATATTATGTTTATGTGTTTGCCGGTGTATATATGCAAAGGCTCTGGTGAGACTATTTTCAGCCTTACCTGCGGATAGAGCTTTTCGTTTGTATGTATTTTGCAGGATTATTCTGTCACATAAAGTATTCGCACATTTCTGTGATGGGCAGCTTAGTTCTTTGACGATCTCTGCCTTGATGAAATGGCTAGTGACACCTGAAATGCAAGTTGTTCCACTCCCGGAGTGCAATCGTACTTTATTTTTAAACGATGAGCCACGTGGACAGCAAGTTCAGACGTTTTATTCCATTCGAAAGGCAGTAGCAGGATTGATGTAAATGGAAAATGAAACATACTTTATGTGTAAACACAACTGAATAAACTAAATAAAAAAACTACTAAATTAAATAGTGTCAACTGTCGAGAAAGTTGAAGAGGAAGCCGCTTATGGCAGAGAGCGTTGGAAATCGCTGTCGTGACAGAGGTCTCGTGCGAGTACCGTGGCGCCCTTAACTTGCACTTCCCTGTGCGGCGGAGTTCAAAGACATCAGCGTACGCGTGTACATCCGCGGAAGCAATATGAGCTTCAAGAAGAGAGATTTGTTCCCTTACCAAGCGCGTGTTGGGCCTGAGCTTGGCAAGCTAATCGCATTTCTGGCGTGCATAGAGCGGATTGCTAGCGCTGCAGACAGTCTGAAACTCCCGGCGAACCTAGCCCAGTTATGCCAGTGCAGAAATCCAAATAATTCGATTGATGCCTGTCAGTCAGCGGGGGTTGCCGTGGGAGCTCGTCGGGAGTTCAGAGACACGACTGAGAAAACGAGCCTCTGCTAACAGAAGGCGATGCCGAACTCTGGAGCTTCAGTCAGATTAATTCCCATGGCCGGGGATCTAGGTGTTTCAGCTCAGCGGGATAATTGCGCCCCTTGTTGCCAATGAAGTTCGAAAAAAAAAAGATATATATATATATATATATATATATATATATATATATATATATATATATATATATATATATATATATATATATATATGAAAATGCTGTGCTGCACGTACCATTTCAGTTAAAACTCTGAAAATAGAGTTCCATTAAGTTTTTCTATTACTTTTAGATTTGTTTTGCTAGATATACTGTAACAAAAAGATTGCCAATGAAGTGGGACAATTGCTTTTAATGTTAATATTTTCTACTTGAGAGAAAAAAACTTTACAAGACTAAAATATGTATTGAGACAAACATTATTTTGCAGTGTATGGACTGCAGAGTGGATTCTGGACCGTTTGTTCTGGCTCATAATGAAACGCGACAAATAAATATATTAACGTCCAATGACAAAGAATCATCAATTCCAGACGTTATCGCAGGTGTATTTTTCTGACCTTTGTGTGACCTTTACCTGCGGAGGCTCTCTGATAACGGTCCCGTCCAGAACATGAACAAAAGGGCTGCAGAAATATCGTGCGGCGGTTTAAGCGTCATTGCTCACTTGCTGGCCCTCGCCGGTGGGCTCCATTACAAGCTGCTCTGCCCAAATCGCTGCTTCAGGGAGCACAGACCAGGCCAGACCCGTTCAGCCCAGCTCTGAGCACACACATTATCCCATTAACCGGAAAAAATGCACCGCGCCGCTAGCAGACGAATGCTAGCTTAGACATGGCTACATATGATTATCACGCATGGGGCCAGATTTACTTACACAAAGCTCAGCGCAAGATGTGGCCGGTTGAGAGTGTGTCGGTGCGGTCGCAGTCTCCCTGAAATGAAAATGGTTGGCATTTATATAGCGCCTTTATCCAAAGCGTTCATACACACACTCACACACCAATGGCGATTGGCTGCCATGCAAGGCACCAACCAGCTCGTCAGGAGCATTTAGGGGTTAGGTGTCTTGCTCAGGGACACTTTGACACTAACTGAACCAGCAACCCTCCGACTGCCAGATAACTGTTCTTAGCTACAAACATGAATTAATACGTAGGCTAATATTAGTGATCTGTTTGATGATTTATAAAAAGTCATTCTAAACCCGGTTACTTCTCTCGCTTTTATTTTAGCTACTTTGTTACTGACGGGTGTCTCAACCATGCCTATTTATTCGAGATGCTAAATTGTTTGAGAGCGATAGCAAAAGTGATGCCATTTTAATGGTGCACTTAATGAGCCTAGGCTACTTTATCCACATGCAACTAATAGTTTAGTAAAGGTGAAACTAGAAATAGTGACTGAATTAATTTATGTTAAAATGTAAAAAGAAAAAAAAATTGTTTACAGTATTGTGTATTGTTACAGTGTATTGTGATGCTCCTATTGGTTGTTCATTAGACGTCCATTGTCTGTGATTGTAGCAGCTGTCAGATTGTGCGATTTTGGCTCGAAACATCTGACACTGCCACTCACTCACTAGATCTCCTAGCTGTGAATATATCACACTGATACTTGGGAAAGCACAACTTATCGCAAACTAGTAACAAAGGGGTAAAAAAATGCAAACAAAAAAGGCATGTGAAACAAATGTGTTCCAGATATTTAACTACGTCTCTACTACTGCGCAGTCTCCAAATAACATTTTCTATAACCTAAGCTGGTTATACACTGCGATTTTTTGCCAAGATTCTGCAGTTATTTAGGTTTCAAGGATGCTTGTGTGCTTAATAAATCAAAACGCTCCTCAATACTCTTACATTAATGTGCACTTAGCCCTTGACCTTGACTAAATATTGAAGATGTTGTGAAGAGAAGCAAAATCCAATTGTTGTAAAAAATTAAAGTGACAGGCGGCTGAGAAGGCAGCGAGCAGAAAGGCTGCGTGAGTCGGGTTATTTTATTTGCATTTATTATTTGAGTTTATTATTTTGAGCCTGTGAGGGGGAACGGCGTATTCCCCCTCACGGGCTCAAAATAATAAATGCAAATAAAATGCGCTCTCCCTTCCTCTAGCTTTGGCTAATTTGAAATAAAACAGCGGTGCAATCCGGACTTTCCGTATCACCCTGTGTACTGCTCTTCTGCCCTCCCAGGGGTGTATCATGGTGTGTGACATAGTGCTTATGATGAGTTACGTCACCACCGATGTAGCAAATTACATTACATGACATACCAAGTGACACAGAATATGCCTTTTTTTCCTTTGACCTAATTTGAGAATGTGTGATTCTCATACACAGAGGGCATCATGCATTTTAGTGTATGGTTGTTAGAGGATGTATCATTACATTCCGTTACATTATTGGCATTTGGCAGACGCTCTTATCCAGAGCGACGTACAGTTGATTAGATTAAACAGGAGACAATCCTCCTCTGGAGCAATGCAGGGTTAAGGGCCTTGCCCAAGGGCCCAACGGCTGAGTGAATCTTATTGTGGCTACACCAGGGATCGAACCACCATGGATGTTAGGAGCAGATGTTTGCCTTTCAAGAGCTTGGTAAAAACGTGACCCAGATTCAAACATCTATTTTGGTATGTAGGCCTTATTTAGGACCGAAGGTTTGAAATATTTACCAATGACATCAGGATAGTAAATATTTAAATCGTCTTTTCATTTAAAAAACTAGAATCCCTCATGATATAAATGTTGATTTGTTTATATATTTATGTCTAACTTAAGATCAATACACATGTAACTCTTGTGAAAAAAGTCACATTTTAAATACTTCAGCATATGACTTGAAGAACGGTGGAGAATGTTCAAATTGCTTTAAAATTGAGTTGAGTGATTTGTGCAAGAAATGGCATGAAATAAAGCAATGCAAGACATTTTGGCCAAGCTATTGAAAAATGAAATAACAAATGAGCATTGAATTGGATGACACTGCACATAATTCAGGTAGACTGTTCAAAATGTCTAACATACTGAATTACGAATGCATTTAGTGACCAAATGTGACATAAGGCGACAGCAGCAGTTGATAGAGGAGCAAGAGCATATTAGGTATGTATTAGACTTTTTTTTTTAAACTTTGATCTTCTGCTGCTGCAGCCTATCCACTTAGAGGTTTGATGCGTTGTGTGTCCAGAGATGCTCTTCTGCATACAACTGGTGTAATTCATGGTTATTTGCATTACTGTCACCTTCCTGTCAGCTTCAACCAGTCTGGCCCTTCTCCTCTGACCTCTCGAACTTTCCCACAGAACTGCTGTTTTTTTTTATTTTTTTTTTTTTTTTTTTACAGCATTCTAAGTGGATAGGCTACAGCAGCAGAAGACTTAATATGTCTAATACATACCTAATAAAGTGCTCACTGAGTGTATAATGCACCAAGCTTCTGCTCTTTGTGCTGGGACCCATTTCAAACAAAATGGCGGTATCATTCTCATAAATTATTAAAGTGACAAGTTATATCGGTCAATGTCATGCCATCATGTAATTTTAACCTAAGATCAAATTTCTGTGCACAAACATGTAGAAAGCTGAACTGAATAAATAAACAAATCATAAAATTACCCAGGATGTAATTCATGAGTATGCCAATGCATGGAGATATTGTATAACTTAACAGAGGTTAAAAGCTGTATCTGGATAATTATTCATTATGGATAATTAACTCAGGCCATAGAAAAGATTAGATATAACAAAAACAAGATTGCAGGTGTTTTGTAGCAAGAAAGCATTGACGTGAATCTTGATTGATACATAAATAACTAAATGTAAACCATTGTGATGGCTCCATATCCTAACATGACCTGGAAATCTATTATTGTCCCCAATAGGACAATAGTCTCTGGTTTTAAGTCCCATATATTCAACTACGCTGAAACATACAATACAAGGGACATTCAATGAAATATTGACTATATTTTCATGGCAACCATTCCATACAAATTACTGCATGCCAAAAAAGATAGAAAATACTTCAACATTTTTGTGCTGGATCTCAGGATTCAATTGAATACAATGCTACTGTGGACCCAGGTTTACATGTGCAGAAGAAGAAGAAGGGTTGGAGTTCGGATGTCAATTCTGTAGGCAATGCATGCACAAATTTCATGCATAACTTAAAATAAGTTTGCTCTAGTCTGGAATGAAAACAAACTTGAATTATTGCCAAAGAAAAAAAATGATTTACATATAACTCTTATGCATTTTGTCAGTATCTCTTTTAACCATCACATGTCAGCCGAATACCTATTTCCTGTTTTTGTCATTTTCTGGAACACCCAGAAGTCACATTTCATAACCACTAACAAGGGCCAGAAAAACACATTTTGCCTGCAAATTGCCCCAAGTCTCACAAAACATGAAACACACGTCGCAAAAGTATATACTTCCATCAAACAATACAACGTTTCAAATTAAAATTGTTCTTTCAATCAACGATTGTGTAAATGCCAAAAGAACACAACCATACTGAACCTTCATTTGTGCTGTATTTCCTCTAAGATTTCCACTGAAAACAGAAATAGACATACATCTTGTTGTATGTGCTGAATGACAATAAAGCAACAAAAGGACAATTATGGGGACAACTGTAAAGAGCAACATAAATACGATACATAGACCTTGACATTTCATCCATTAATTCCTGACGTATCTACACCATGTTCTGAACAGCATCATCATGAGATGTTTTCTCTTGCAATGCACCAAGGGGAAAAACCTCTTGGCAGGGTGTATCTGTCCCTGGCTGTCCGCACGGCAACCAGCACTCAGTGCCAGTAGAAGGGACATCTGGCCATGGTGGCCATGGTGGTCGTACACCAGGGATCATCAAATCTGGCCCTCAAATCCAAATCCAGCCAGCCCTGGTTTTCTTCTCTCCCGGGTAATTAACTGAACAAGTAGTGTGCCATTGATCGGAAAGGCATTGATCTTGAGGTCCATAATTCTGACGATCCCTGACACACACCTTCCAGTGCCAGGAGGAGAAGCATTCCTCAACAGGGCTGAAGAGGGAGGGGCAGGCAGGGAGGGAGCGAGTCATCATCCATCATACGGCGTTGAGCTGCAAACCATTCTCCCACAAGGCCAGTGTGGCAGAAGGCAGCGCCGTCCCAAGTGATGACAAAGTCAAAACGTGCCGGGCCTCAACTTAGTCTTAGTGTACAGCGCATGAAGGGCAACATGGCTCAAGCATGGGCTGTGTCGAAGTGTCCCTGAGCAAGACACCTAACCCTCAAATGCACATGACAAGCTGGTTGGTGCCTTGCATGGCAGCCAATCGCTGTCGGTGTGTGAGTGTGTGTATGAATGGGTGAATAAGAAGCATATATTGTACAGCACTTTGGGTAAAGGCACTATATAAATGCCAACCATTTATGAGGAAACATGCTGAGGCGGTCTGTGTTGAATGGAGCGGTGGTTGGTATTTGGCGAAGGACACCAGTATTGGAAATGGCCGCACACATGGTGATATCGCACCCAGGTCTCTGACCTGGCACAGCGGCAGTAACCCTCTGACCTCTTATGTTCCTCCATCGTCTCCTCACTTTTCAGAACTTCAAGCCAAATTCATCCAGGAGGAGGAACATGTGAGATACTCCTTCAACTCCCTGCTCCATGATTCTCTAGGAAAATATAAAGTCTAAGGAACAAATAATCCCAGTAACATGCGCTATATTATTACATTACATTATTGGCATTTGGCCACCAGAGTGACGTACAGTTGATTAGACTAAGCAGGAGACTATCCTCCCTTGGAGCAATGCAGGGTTAAGGGCCTTGCTCAAGGGTCCAACGGCTGTGTGATCTTATAGTGGCTACACCGGGGATCGAAGCACCGACCTTGCTGGTTCCAGTCATGTACCTTAACCACTACGCTACAGACCGCCTATATGGTAAGGCACGGCATTACAGCGGCCTTTTCCATCTCCTAAAGATCATCGCGTCTTTGGAACGGGACTCTGTCTGGCTGCTTCATTCCAGCAAGGTTGGGTTTCAGGACTTGATCAATCACAGACAAGCTCACATTGTTGACATTTCTAAATGTTCCCTTATCTGCAATTGCTGCTCCTGATGGCATTGTGTGCCGCGGCCATATCTGCCACGACAGGCTCCTGTTCGACACTGAATATTCCCCCTGCCCCCGGTGTGTGGATTCTGTACAGCAAATGCAATGAGCATGTGAAAACCGATATACTACTGAGTCACATGAAACGACTTATTCTCCTTCTGCGGAATTCAGAAAATGGATGCCACAGTGTGCACGGTCAAGGTTTTTTCGGCTCTTGCCGTGTCTCCTCCACAATGCACGCAAACTCCTTCAGCACACATGCAAACTCCTCCGCCGTGCACGCAAACTATGCGACTTTAACCTTTTCGATCCACGCTTGCAAACAGCAACTTCGAGGGGACATTCTTCATAGATAGATGAGAACTGCTTGCTGATTGAGCGATTTGAGATTGAGCAATTTTAGAGATTTATACTTACGACAGTCATTTCTATGAGCTGTCCGTAAATGTTTTCACTGTTATAACTGTGCTAATTTAAAAAAGTGTTTGGAAATGTGTGAAAGGAATGAGAAATGAATGAATGAATGGATGTAATGGCATTTCCAAAAGTAGACCTGTTAAAAAGGTGATGATGAAGATTGCTAAGAGACAATGAAACAATTCACCCTTTTCTCAAAACTATTAACACAATCCCAAAACTACTGTACTATCCTCAAACATCCATGCCAAACTCAAATTACTTTCTCAAAGACAATGTACATTACTCCTAATGCACCAGTCAGATAAATTCAAAGCACTAAATTCAAAAGCTCAAGAATTCTCTACAAAGATATGGTATATATATTGTAAATACAGGAAGGTGGGTACTAGAGTATGCAGTGTACACACACTTTACGAGATATTCCTTGCATTCAGTAATTTACAGTTGGGCACTACAGTACTCTGTAGCCCTTTGGACAGCTGGTCCGTTACGAGGATCCATTGTTGAAAAACAAGACACAAACTATTTATTGATCCTGAGATTGTGACTCATGTATTAACCATTGTGACAGCAAGTGTTTGCATCTGGAGAGAGGTGTGCTACCTGAGTTTAAGTTGTTTAGGAGTTTTGACTAGTGTTTTTGGCTAGTGTTGCGTGAGCACAGTGTGTAACCAGTGATTCACGAGGGCATTTGTTTGTAGAGATTTGCAGAAAAGCTTTGACCATTTGGAGCATTGTGTTAAAACAAGTGGAAAGTGTTTTTAGTTTTGAGAGATGTGTTGGCCCTCTGAGAGCTGATGTAGCCGTTTGGGGGTTTTTGATAAAAGAACCAGGTTTAGTGTGTTAGCAATCGCAACAAAAACTGTAGGCGTGTCTAAGCGATTGAGAAAACAAATGCTCCTCATGTTAGAACTACTGTAGAGCTATGTAGAAGTATACATTTATCAATGTAATTCTCACTATTTTCGTAATGCAAAGGAATATAACTTTGACATGCGAAGAAATGTGTCATGTTTAACATTTTAGAGGCCAGGTTTACTATTATTTGTAAAAAGCTTTTTGACCAGGGCTGTCCACATTCTTGCATAGGACTGTATGTGAACGCATGTTTAAAACACATCAATGTAATGATCACTATTTCAATTCCTGTCTCATGTAATGCTAAGGATTTACATCCACTCTTGCAGTTCCACCATCACCCTGCCCAGTGCTGCCCGAGGCAGGAGTTCCAGCGCAGTGCTAATTCATTCATTAATTCCACGCGCAGAGATGTAATCTGTCCACGGTGCCAGGCGGGGACAATTGAGGGACTCCGCAGCGGCTCCCGAGGACTGACATCGTCTGGCACGCTGTTCCCGAGGCCACGGCGCTAACAGAAAAACAGCTCGGCGAGCTGATGGGGCTGAGAAGCCTCCCCCTTCATCACTGACATGTTTGGAGCTCATTAGCGAAGCGCGACACGGAGCCCGTCGCGCGAGCACTAACGGCGCCGGGAACAATGGCGGGGAAGCTGAGTGAGACGTTAACCTTCACCTGGAGAATGCCACGCGCACAAAGACGGCAGCTGCTGTCGAAACGGCGGCTGGCGGCTGCTTGTGCGCGGGCCCCGCAGCGAGCCTTCCCCGGAGGCCGAACCTTTTCGTGAGCGGTGACGGTGGCGGTAACGGGGCGGATGCGCGCCCACGCTGTCAGTACCGGGACACGGACCCGGCGACTACGCGGAGCAGCCGAACCCTGAGACCTGAGCCTTCGTCCAGTCCATTTATTTACCACGTTAACGGGCTGAGAGAGCTGGAGAAAGAAGTGCTTATTGTATATTGAGCGCCAGACTGCCTGTGTGTGTGTATGTGTGTGTGTGTGTGTGTGTATGTGCGTGTGGGTGTGTGGGCCTGTGTGCGTGTGTGTGTGTGTGTGTGTGTGTATGTGCGTGTGGGTGTGTGGGTGTGTGTGTGTGTGGGTGGATGGGTGGGTGTGTGTGGGTTGGTGGGTGGGTGTGTGTGGGTCAATGAGTAGCATGGAATGTATATTGTGGAGGGTGCAATTGTGTGTATTGTGTGGGCAAATATAATCCTCCTTATGGACTATCAAAGGCTAGGTACAGTGTATTACACAGTAATTACCGTGTAATTACACTGTATTGCTATGTAATATGCAAGCCACCCTGTGTACCAATGTACCGCATGTATATATCCCAACCACGCAAGGTCGGTGGTTCGATCCCCGGTGTAGCCACAATAAGATCCGCACAGCCGTTGAGCCCTTGAGCAAGGCCCTTAACCCCGCATTGCTCCAGGGGAGGATTGCCTCCTGCTTAGTCTAAATCAACTGTACGTCGCTCTGGATAAGAGCATCTGCCAAATGCCATTAATGTAATAATGGTAATAATAATTAAAATAAATACCTGGGGCACATTCAAACACAGAGCATAATTAGAGGTGAAGTCTAGGGCCTGGGATTTCTAATGCATTTGATGAGCCACAGATGCCAGCCCCCGTTGTGAAACATCCCATGATGCACCACTCCCTGTTGAATCGACCCTTGCATTCTGCTGTGGCAGAAGTCCATGGCAAGGACATGTTAGTGCAAACTCATGTTATTGCAGAGCCTTGAGAGGATCTGAATTCTGTCCGGAGACTCAACGACTCTGACATTTGCTTCAAGCGGATCTCAAGCTCCTTCATCCCTGTGATACTCCTGCCATTAGGGCAAAATCTCTACAAAATCGCAACTTTAGGACTGATCAATCTTTACGTTGTTTCAAAGGATAAAACTGCGAGAGAAAACAATTTATTGCCAGAGTCTTCAAAGAGTCATCAGATGCTCCCTGACAGTGTTGTATTATAGTGTGTAGAACACCTCTACAAAGAGAAAATAATTATGAGACCTGTCTACCTACAGCATCTATTCATCATGCTCTACATTTTGGCCACAAATCATAGAGCTGTGTATCAAGAAATGATGATATAATCATAGTAATTTATCACGCTCACTGTCTCCCATTGCTCAAACGGGGACATTGGAAATTGTTTAATTTTGCGTCTGGAACACAAGTAAATTGTTTTTCAAAAACATGTACTGTATCTCAATTTGCAGATGAGGAAAGTAAGATTGGTTGTTTTAAGTTTGTCATAATAAAAAGTAACAATGGCTCGTTAAAATACAAATAAGACAAACAGACAAAACAACAGCGAGAAATAAATATTAAAAGAGATGATTACTTCTACCAGTATAAAACAGGAATATAAGAAAAAATGGCGACACTTTATTTACAGGCTCCTTCATAAGCACTACATAGCGCATTCATAAGCACTATATGAGCATTCATAAGCACTTATATGCACAACAGACATAAGGATCTTGTGTCAGTTCACTCAGTATGTCGGGGTAATGTCACTTGATGCATCGATGTTGACATAACATTGTCGGCTCTCAGCTGGCAGGCCTCCTGGCGTCTGGCGTCAGGCTTCTGCAACTGATCCAGAACGCAGCGGCTCGTCTGGAATTCAACGCCTCCAACACTCTCACGTCACCCCTCTGCTCTCTGACTCCCACGTCTCCCCCCTGCTGTACACCCCCCTGCGCTACAGGGCGGCCTGTAGCGTAGTGGTTAAGGTAAATGACTGGGACGCGCAAGGTCGGCGGTTCTAATCCCGGTGTAGCCACGATAAGATCCGCACAGCTGTTGGGCCCTTGAGCAAGGCCCCTTAACCCTGCACTGCTCCAGGGGAGGATTGTCTCCTGCTTAGTCTAATCAACCGTACGTCGCTCTGGATAAGAGCGTCTGCCACAAATGCCAATAATGTAATGTAAAAAATTTAAAACATTGGTGCTTGCGTACCAGGCAGTTAAGGGATCAGCCCCAGCGTACATCCAGAAGCTAATCAGACCGTACACGCCTGCCAGACCTCTCCGTTCTGCTACCTCCCCTGTCTACCTCATACCTGCACTTCCCGGTCACGACTGCTGTCTGTCCTGTGGACGTCAGAACGGCAGAGTCTCTGACCTCTTTCATCTCACCTCTCCAGGCGGTACCTTTCCCTCCCTACCTCACTGTAATAATTAGCCATGTATGCTATGTGTATGACATAGGTTATAATTGCACTTATTTATATAATTATTTCAGCACACGGGGTATACTGGGATGCTGCCAACCTTGGTATGCTACTTGGAAAGTCATCTGATTATTCTTCAAGGGTTCAAGTTTTATCTGTGTGATCAGTCTAGGGCTTGGAACTGCACGTTCCTTTTGGGTCTTCAGCGCACTTGTCCCTGGTTCTGATTTGCACTCTGTTGTTCCCGCTATGGATAAGAGCGCCTGCTAAATGATTATAATGAAATGGAGTGTTACCGAAAAAAAGAAACTCATCAAAGGCTTTTGATAAAAGTACGTTTCAACTCGACGGAATAATTGCAAAAAACAGTCAGTTATTTTTTATATGACTGACATTCAGTTCTTTAGTAATATTGTGCATGCTAGCCGATCTGAGAATGTTTCTGTTATTTTTTTTTATAACTAAATCGCTCACATGACTGGGTACGTGACTTGGACCCGGTAGGTTGCTGGTTCGATTCCCGGCGTAGTCGCAGTAAGATTCACACAGCTGTTCAACCCTTGAGCCCTGCTCCAGGGGGGAATATCTAATTAGGCTTCGTTTTAAAATTTGAACAAATTAGTTTCAACTAATGTAAACTGAACTGAGCAAAATAAACAGTAACACACTTGCTTTTCACACCTGCCTGATGATTGACTGTAGGCTTAAAGATTAACTGAGGCTTTTTGTGAGTTGTGTAGGCCCATCCTCAGTGCTTAATTAATTGCTCCCGGCTGAATTTAATGACTGAACTGATCTCGGTGTGATGACTCTATTAAATGACTGAACTGATCTCGGTGTGATGACTGTATTAAATAAAATCCTGCTGAGGATAATCTTTTTGATGACCTTGGTTCAAAGATGAGTTTTTTTACATTTGAACAATTTTATCAGATTCCGTAGAGAGAAGGGTTTAGGGATTAGATTAGATTATATAATGTCAGTTTTTTCTCACTCGGTGCATAATGTCATATGGATGTAACATTCAACATGGAGAAAGTTGCCCCCCACCCCATGCGAACACCACAGAAAATCAACTCTACACAGTAACTTGTCAGATCTGTGTTTCCTCTCCTTCAAAGTGAATTACATTTTGATGCCTTTGACATGATATGGCTTTGAACAGAACTCGACTCTGATTAAAAAAACATCAAAATTAATCTACAGTAAATAAAAATCTACAAAGTTTTTTCATCAAAAGACATGTGCAGAGCTATGCTTTTCTTTTAGTGAATGACAGTTGTGCTTCCATGTGAAATCATAAAGCTGTGTGTACCCTTTTTTTTTGCCAAGGCCTCTCAAATGCATTAAGATATGCAATGTCTCATTTTATATAGATACATAAATGGTAAATGGTTGGCATTTATATAGCGCCTTTTAAGCACTGTACAATTGATGCTTCTCATTCTCCCATTCATACACACACTCACACACCAATGGCGATTGGCTGCCATGCAAGGCGCCGACCAGCTCGTCAGAAGCATTCAGGGGTTAGGTGTCTTGCTCAGGGACACTTCGACACAGCCCGGGCGGGGGATTGAACCGGCAACCCTCCGACTGCCAGACGACTGCTCTTACTGCCTGAGCCATGTCGCCATAATAGAAATTCTCAAATATCAGCCTGTACAAAATGTCAGTGTTTGAATGTACGGTTTAAATACTGCAGTACTAACACCTAAGGAAATATCAAAAGGAATTAAGATCTTTAGCTAACAGTTTGCAGAATTTTCAGCTTTTCTTCTCTATTGAAATATTTTCTCGGACCACTCCCGGAAGCCAGATTTCAACAGTACTTATATTTTACATCATTACGCCTCGGTGTTTTTCATGTGATCGTGCCTAATAAGTCTGGCTTACCTCATTAAAATGGTAGTTCACTTCCTGGGTTATTATTTCAGTTGTATTGTATATTTCTATGGACCAGGCAGCGTTTGTAAAACGGGGGTGAAAGCAGGTTTGTTCAGAAGAATAATGTGGTAATATACATACATCCATACGACCTCTGGAGTCGTAACATCCCCATACAAGCTGCTGTGGAGTTACCTGCAGTGGTGCAGCGTGGAATTCTGGGCCGCCTCCGTGGGCCCCGTTAAGATTGTAGACCAAAGAAAACTTTCAGCCGGGCCTTTTGAGTCCCCCGCGGCCCCCCGCCCAGGGGCCATGGGTAGTCAGTTCCTCTCTTCCCCCCCGCTGTGCCACTCCTGGTTACCTGCGTTTCCTTCATTTTGAAGGGCCAGTGGGGGCATTCTTCCGTCTGGTCTGAGCAGAACAGCCAGAATTCAAAGAGAACACGCCAGCCTTCATTCAAGATGCAAACCCCACTTCTCTGAAAATGTTGCTGCTGTATGTTTGGTGAGCTTTTATTATTACAACATTATAGTAGAGTAGAGTATCAGAATCAAATGCTTCACTGTTAAATATATAAAAACAGCAGTTTTTGGCATTGTATTAAAGATGAAGGTTGTAGAAACACAAGACCTGCCAATTCATTCAGTCCCCTGTAGGACGTTACCCTGGTCTGGTCTATCTCAAGAACCATATATCCTGAAATCAATACTATGAGAGACATTCATAAAAACAAAATCAATTATATGAAAATATTTTCACTGCAACATGCTTTTGGTATCCAAGAGACTGAGGTATTATGTTAAAAAATGTAAATATTTTTTATCTAAATTCTTCCAGGCATTCGAAGGACACACGGATAAAATTGAAGTAACGATGAGTGTGAGAGTCAGCTATTCCCTCAGAGGTGTAGTACACAGCCTAGTACAGTGAAACGCTGTTGATAAATACAGGTTTCCCCCGGCGATAAGAAAACACTAAAAGAAGATCTGTGGAGCAAGATGAATGGAGCTGGAAAGGGCATGCAGGAAGTGGATGACTATAAAAGGAGGAGGGATAGAGATGAAAGGAGCTGTGCGACAGGTGAACGAGTAAAGCAAAAGAAAAGAATGGACCGGGAGTAAAATAGAGCAAAAGAAAAAAAATAAACCAGAGCACAACATTGGAATAAAACAGCGCTCGCAGGGAAGAAAGGGCAGGTGACATTCAGAAAGAAAAAAAAAAGTGTAATATCACAAATTAGAATGTTCTAGACGGAACATTCTAATGCTGATGTCACAATCACTAACTGAGTTCTAGAACTGAGTTCAGAACACTGACTTAGAATTTTGACAAAACATAAAAAAAACCCTATCCATTAAAGGGTTAAAAAAGAGTCGTATTAATAACTCATTTTTGAAAATTTCAGAACCCTCGTAGAGGAATTCTCTTGTCTGAGCTAAGGGAGATCAATCATTTCATCACCTTTTCCTTGGCGCCTTTTAGGGCACCTAAGCCCTCTGGTATATATCACACAAAACCTGACAAACACATCTTCCCGTTTCATTCAGCAGCAAAGCAGACAGGGTCTCTGATCTCCTGATTAACAAGGCTCAGAATATAAATGGTTGCGTGAGGCACTGGTGGGATTTGCATTTAGTAGTGTGTTAAAGTTGTTTGCGTCACGCTTCATCGTTTTAGGATGCCTAGTTAACACCTTAAGGTGCGAGACCATATGTGAGTGGAATGTTCTTAACTGAACATTCTATGTTCTTAACTGAACATCCTAATGCTGATGTAACAATCACTACGGGTAATTGAAAGCAGTTCTGGAACACTGAATTAGAATTTTGAGGGAAAAAAAAGACATTCCAAAAATGAAATCCTCTTAGAAGGATTAAAAGATACCTAATAGTCCTTACAGCAGTAAGTAATCATTTACACATTTAACAAAAGACTCAGATTCAAGGAAAATCCAATCGATTAACGACATTTTGATGTGCACTACTTTGCAGTGAACGCACTTTTGGCAAAATGGGTTCACGCAGTCCACAGGGTGTCCGACTCTAGAGGCGTATGGGACCACTGGGGGGTCCTGGGTACAATGCCGTCTTTCCCACTGTCACTTACCTTTCTGTTGTCCTTTCTCTGACAAAATAAAGCAAAAAGAGAGCGTGTGTGTCTGAAAAAGAAAACCTAATTCAAAGCAAAGTCTTATCAGGAAGCATCTAGGTGTTGCATTTCGGACAGAGTACAAAAGAAAAATAACACTTCAATGTTCGCTGCCTCAAAGAACCAAGCAATATAAAGTAAAAAAAACCTTGTTATTTGAAGTGGGCCTATTTTCTTTCCATTGATTTGAAAAATGAGCAAGCCAAATAAAACAGAAATGTACTGAACTGGTCCTGTCAATTTATTCTCATTATCTTTCTGGTTATTATTTTACAAAAGACTGTTTACACACGCGTTGCTCACATTCAATCAACTAAACTTTAGTCTGTCGCTCATATGAACGCATTAATATTTAAGTGGCAGAATAATCCTGCCAGGACTGACCAGATTAAATATTATTTATGAAGATATTTATTTATAAACATAATCATCATCATCATCATCATCATCACCATCCTCATCATTACCATCAGCATCATCAACATATAGTGCATTGACTGTCAGAATTTTAATCCACAGATCTTTTACACGATCACTGGCAACACTTCTAAAATTGATAATGTATTACAGTATTAATCATTACACGCTGTTCATGCAAGCGGAATTTAAATTGTTAATTGTTTTGAACAGCTGTGAATACGCTACCAACTAGTGAAACGCGTTATCCCCAACGCATTGTGTGTGGTCTGTCGAAACAGAGGAGAAACAGATTAAATGCACGCAGGCAGTTTTTTTTTGGAAATTTCCGCCGCATATCTACGAACGCCTCGACAGGTTGGACCTGTGAAATTGTGCATCAGGTTGTAAGTCAGAGAGCATCTTCAGCAGGCTGGAGTGCTGGACTTCTGAAGCGCTGGAGGAGCGGGGTGAGATTGCACAAATCAATAGGCCAGTGATACCTGCAGTGTGCACTGACCCACGCGGGCCTTGCTGGATGCTAATGAAGCTATGAAAATGTGCACCTGATTATATATATATATATATATATATAGTGGGATTTTTTTCACACTGATCAGGTCTGGGCAATCTGTAGTTCAGCATGTCACTGCGACATGCGTATCAAACAGGTCAAACAAGCTATTGAAAATGTTCTTTGAACATATGAATTTGATTATTATTATTATTATTACTGGCAGTTTTTTTTTTTTTTTAAGTCAAGGCAAGGTGTACGGAGCAAAGTGAATCTTAAAGCACTTTCAGAGGTAAAAAATGCTGGATAAAAAAGCTCAATATGCTTTCACTACTTTGCATTACATGCGATGATTGTGTTTTTCGATCCTGTGTCAATTCTTTTCATTCGATTAAATGACAGGCTTTCAGACCATTTCAGAGGCTATCTGGATGAGAAATGCAACCTTGAAACTAGGCTAGTGGTTAGATGGATTCCATGACTAACTGCCATCTATGGTATTTCCTTTATGTGACATATGTATTTTTCTGCCAGATTTCCTTCCATTTGTTCTCTGGTTAGAATGTGCCCATTCGTGTATCTTCATTGATAGCCAATAAGAGATAGATCATTATATTTCTTTGTAGAGCTTTTCTCAAAGCACTTACAGTGATGAGGGGGGAAACTTGCCCTCAACCACCACCAATGTGTACCACCCACCTGGGTGATGCACGGCTGCCATTTTGGAGAGTTTGTCAAATTCATCCATCTTGTTTTACAGATACCAAATGTTTAACATGAAATGGGGGTGAGTCGCGTCAATCACGGCAAATCCACTGCAATGCTCCTCTGTGAAGAATGGCGGACATTTTACAACAGAATGTTCATCTCACATAAACTCAGAAGACTGGGAAACAAGGGTTCAACCTGTCCAATTAAACTTTGAAACGATGAGCACACCGAAGAGGAAATGTGACTTAAATGTTTAAACCACATTTGTCCACGACACCACAGTCTCCTCTTTCTTTAGGCGTTGAACTTTCATCCATTAAATTTTTTTTTATTTTTTTTTACAACAAAAGCAGTGGCAGATGGGTTTCCAGACTGAGTCAGATTCTGCTCAAGGTTTCTCTCTTAGCCAGGGAGTTTTTGGGGGCCAGTTCTCTGTAAAGCTGCTTTGTGACAAAGGCCCTTTGTTAAAGTTGCTATCCAAAAAAATAATAAATGGATTGCTTGATTGATTGATCCAGTAGATGGTCTCTACAATAGCTTATTCCCCCCTCAGTATTTTCACTGTCTCACTGTATATGAGACGGTGATATATAATAAGAACAACAACAAATCTGTGGCTTTCATGTCACAGATTGAAAGCATTGCCGTGAATAAATCATTTTTCAGAGCAATTACGTTTAAATGGGAAGCAAACACATTTTATAGAACCACACAGTTTATATATTTGAACAGTACATCTAATAGCGGCCTTCGTCTATTCATTGCATGGCTGGCAGTACGCTGAGAGACAAGACTACTCTGACCAGATAATGCTACGGGACACACTTCCTATTGTATGACTACGCATGGGCAATTAATAAGCACAGAAACCGTAGAAGAGCACCACCGCCAATTTAATGTTTCATCCGCGTTGCTTTGACTACAAATGAGGGGCACAGCCTGTTCAGAATAATGTAGCTTATCGAGCAGAGCAGCTTTCTTCAGCTAAATAAATGCAAAATTCATAATTCATAAATTTTCACAAGGCCTCGTAATAACATTCCCGGGTCATTAAATATGAAATGGGGGCTGACTCTCTGAGCTCTTGATTTCCTCTGATCAGAAACATTTCAGCGTACAGTACATCGCATTTCCTAACAGGTTGAGCTGACTCATTACTGACCCCCTTCTACGAAACAGGATTCTGTATCCAGTTCTGTATCCGCATTCACTTTTTTGAAAAGCCAACATTTTCCGTCTCAGTTTGAATTCTCTTAAAAAGTCAATGGGTTAGGTTTTTATTCTGGCTGTAAAGTTCTGTAGCACACCGCTAAAGGTGCCTTATAAAATATTCTTCTTCTACTTCTGATGATGATGATTATTAACATAACAAAAAAAGAAAAAGTATACATGTAGGAAAGTGAGAAAATGTAGAATAATAAAAGACTTTCTTATCACTGCGGGTGATATGCAAACAGAGAGTACATCAGAACAGGATGTACTGAGTGCTGTGTCAGGGTGATAATTTTCATAATGGCGTCTTAATACCCCTCCTCCTCCCCTTCCGAACAAAAGCCTCCAGCTGTGGCTCACTCACGCCCCTCACATCAAAGCCCCTGTCTCTCCTCTCAATAGCAGCTCGATAGACCATTGTGCACCTCCGCTGAGGTACTGGGGCGTACTTAAAGGCCACGCTGGACAACAGCGAGTGGGCTTTAATCAAGGACCGGTGGAATCGACGCCTGCCGGGTACATCAGCGCTTCGCGGTCGCTTGCTCGGCTCGGACACTTAACCAGCGGCCGCCATCGGGCGCAGAAACCCGGCAATTCGTCAACGTCGGCAAAAGGTGCCCGGTCAGGTCCGACCTCCGTTCCTAGCCCCCGGCACGCGCGGGGTGGGGGGTGGGGGAATTGCCCAAATAGACGGATTATTATTGATAATGGACGGCGGGAAACGGGCAGGAGTAACCGGCGCCCGGCCGCAAATCACACATCTGGCCTCTCCGCGCGGTAAGTGGCGGAGGCCAGACGGACGGCACGGTTTCCCCGCGGTAAGTGCTTATTTTAATGACGGGGGCCGTTTCGGCCGCCCGCGCCAGCCGTCGTTTCCTCCGCGTTATGAATTCCAATCCCTCGCCGGGGTCTTGCCGGCACCGGTATAAATTGTCTCCGAGCTCCCCGGAGGGCGGCCGGGACGGGGGAGAGCAGCGGCCCGCTCGTAGGGGTGTAAATTGAAACCTTCGGCTGCGATAAAAATAGCGACCTGACGGCGTGCCGCAAGTGCTCCCTCTCTCTCTCTCTCTTTCTTCCCCCCTGTTTTTTCCCCTCTCGCTTGCTCTCCGACTGTTCTACCTCTTTCGAATTTATCGGCAAACGCGCGTCAATGGTGCAAATCAATAAGGTGTGAGTCGATGGTACGATTTTGTATATATTTTTTCATTGGAGATACCTGTGGAGGCACAGATTGAAGCGCTCTCCGATCCGGCATATGCTTGTTTGACTGTCAATTATTTACTTATGAAAAGATGAGAACATTACTCTAGCCTGTTCAAGACAGGGCTAGGGCAATGCAAGTAACCATTCAAATAAATTATAGAATTGATCTGCCCCCATTCCAGCAGGTGGGTATCTTAGAGGTTCTTCCTAACTTAATATTACATCGTGTCTCTGTCTCCCTCTCTCTCAAAGTGTCTTTGAAATTCATCTGTGGAACAGTTTGTTTAAAATTGCAGGGGACTACAACACTGCGATGACCCTATGGCTCTCTCTTTATTTTAGTGTAATGGATTGTCTATGATGTTTTAATAAAGGAGAATCAAAATCCCCTGTCCTATTCCCTAATCTCTCTCTCTTTCACTCCCTCTCTTTTTCTTTCTCTTTTCTTTGGTCTCCGTTGTTTTGAGTGTTAACTTTGTCCGCACACACAATTGCTGCACCACGACAGTGCAATAATTACAGGAAAAACAAATGTTGTGGCCACAGGAAAACATGCAGGCTGGTCTCCTGTGCAATGCAAATATGGACTGCAAAGCCATTGAAGATATGAATATATTATTAATGTGTTACACCAAAAAGAAAAACCGTAGCTTTAAGTTCGTCGAACATTATGTTCTGATTTCTCTCTCTATTGTTACGTGTACTTTAATGTCTAGAAGTTAAAAAAAACAATATATCAAACAGCATAACTCAATTCCCTGACATGTTTATAAAAGCTGTAAAGATTCACACATAAACATATAAAAAAGCAATGCTTTTACAATTATTTACTCATTACTATGCATTTTTTTGTGACAGTAAGAGGCAATCTTTTTATACCAAAGGCTCTTTTTATTAAAAGCTTAGCTATTCATGTAATCTGTTTAATGGAGCTATGAAGTAGGTTTTCTAAGTGTGCAGGGAAAATATAGCAGTAGAAGATCATCATCACCATCATCATCATCATCATCATAATCATCGTCATCATCACCATCATCATCATCATCATCACAATCATCGTCATCATCACCATCACCATCACCATCATCACCACCACCATCATCACCATCATCATCATCATCATCATCACAATTATCATCATCATCATCATCACCATCATCATCACCATCATCATCATCATCATCATCATCACAATCATCATCATCATCACCATCATCATCATCATCACCACCACCACCACCATCATCATCATCATAATCATCATCATCATCATCACCATCACCATCACCATCGTCATCATCATCATCCATCATCATCATCATCATCATCACAATCATCACCATCACCATCACCATCACCATCACCATCATCATCACCATCATCATCATCACCATCACCATCACCATCACCATCACCATCACCATCACCATCACCATCACCATCGTCATCATCGTCATCACCATCATGTGCAACATCCAGTCTTAGCTCTAAACTAAATGTAGCTATAAATTGCTTGGGGTGCTCTATGGAGACTATGGAGGTTTTCATTACAACCCATCACTACACCAGCTCTTTCACTAATGAGCTCCCTCTTGTCTGGTTGAAGTTGTTGTTAGGACCCAGCTTCTCTCAGTGGAATCAGTCAGGACCATGCAGAACTCAAAAACAAACACGTAAAAAGTAAAAGCTTAATGAATATCACGCCAGCCCAGCGGGAAGATCACTGAAAGAAAACAAGTTTGCAGTACTGCAACACCATCCTTGAAGCACATGTCCATCTTATCTGTGTGGTCCTACCTCTTTCTTTCAGGATGACATAGGCTTTGTTCATCAGCATCACATCTGTAACTATGCACGTAGAACAAACCTGAACCCATCAGTGTGTTGATTTGTGAAATCAGCAGGTATAGTGACAGGTTTGAGTGAAAAACGTGCATACTCTTGGCCCTCCATGGTACATGTTTGGGAACCACTGCTTTAGACCATAATAGATGATAGATAATGAATCATAGAATAGTGCATTTCTTAACTATTTACCTGCATTCATATGGAGTTGTAGACGTACAGATTACTTTTTCCCATGTCACACCATGCATCTGGTGGCACATAGTGGCAAATTCAGGTGACTCACTCACTCACTCACTTACTCACACACACACTGACTCACACACACACTCACACACACTCACTCACTCACTCACACACTCACTCACTCACACACTCACTCACTCACTCAGACACTCACTCACACACACACTCGCTCACTCACACACTCACTCACTCACTCACTCACTCACTCACTCACACACTCACTCACACTCACTCACTCACTCACACACTCACTCACTCACTCACATACTCACTCACACACTCACTCACTCACTCACTCACTCACACACTCACTCACTCACACACTCACTCACTCACACACACACTCACTCACTCACTCACTCACACACTCACTCACTCACACACACACTCACTCATTCACTCACACACTCACACACTACACTCACTCACTCGCTCACTCACTCGCTCACTCACTCACTTACTCACACACACACTGACTCACACACACACTGACTCACACACTCACTCACTCACTCACACACTCACTCACTCACACACACACTCACTCACTCACTCACACACTACACTCACTCACTCACACACTCACACACTACACTCACTCACTCGCTCACTCACTCACTCACTCACTCACTTACTCACACACACACTGACTCACACACACACTGACTCACACACTCACTCACTCACTCACACACTCACTCACTCACACACACACTCACTCACTCACTCACTCACACACTACACTCACTCACTCACACACTCACTCACACACTCGCTCACTCACTCACACACTCACTCACTCACACACACACTCACTCACTCACTCACTCACACACTCACTCACTCACTCACACACTCACTCACTCACTCACACACTCACTCACTCACTCACTCACATACTCACTCACACATTCACTCACACACTCACTCACTCACTCACATACTCACTCACACACTCACTCACTCACACACACACTCACTCACT
Organism: Conger conger; assembly: GCF_963514075.1. Lineage (NCBI taxonomy): Eukaryota > Metazoa > Chordata > Actinopteri > Anguilliformes > Congridae > Conger > Conger conger. The sequence continues at coordinate 11,008,091 of NC_083763.1, read as the reverse complement.
CACACACTCACTCACTCACACACTCACTCACTCACTCACTCACACACACACTCACTCACTCACTCACTCACATACTCACTCACACACACACACTCACTCACTCACTCACATACTCACTCACACATTCACTCACACACTCACATACCACACACTCACTCACACATTCACTCACACACTCACTCACTTACACACTCACTCACTCACTCACTCACTCACATACTCACACACTCACTCACACACTTACTCACACACACACACTGACTCACACACTGACTCACTTACACACTCACTCACTCACACACACTCACTCACACACACACTCACTCACTCATACACTCACACACACACACTCACTCACTCATACACTCACACACACTCACTCACTCACTCACATACTCACATACTCACTCACACACTCACTCACACTCTCACTCGGGGACAGTGTGCATGGAGCCTGTGCTCCGTGGGGCCCCATGGGTCCTGTGCTTGTTTTAGATGCGATCCACTGAAATAGCAGGATGCTTTACTGAAGCGATTCAGGTAAAGTGCTCTGCTCAAGGGCACTGCCACAGGGCACCACCTGGGACTGGAACCTAAGTCGAAAGACCAGGTCCCTAGCCACTGCATTACAATGCACTACCCTGCAACCCTCCGCAATAAAAAGCCACACACAGTGATCTCAATGCCTCTCTCTGTTTCACAGCTGGGTGCCTGCAATGGCTGAGTGCTGTGCTTTTCAGCTCGCTGTCCAAGTCCATGTTAACAGCCCAGGCTTAACCCTTCATGGTTGAAGATCAAAAATATAGCCTAACTCGTTCAGCTAGAGGACATACATCAAATTATATATATGGTATTTTCATTTTCCAGTACTCACACCCAATGATACACTCTTTGAAAACCTGCATATTTGTTATAGTGCCCGCCAAGAGCCAACTCATTGATATAGTAGTAGCAAGTCTAGAGTCAATATACCAAGTTTCATGATGATTGGCCATTGCTAAGCCTATCAAATGGCAGCTGACTACTGATTGGCTGATGGACATTTGTAGATACTTTTTGTTCATTGGACAGTCTCGTTGGGACTCTCTTTCTTTGCTGCCATTATTCAACACAAAATACGGGTCTGTCAAAAGGTATTAAATTCCATTATATTTACTAAATTAATCTTGGTCAAAATGTATTTCTGCATTTTTACTCAAAAAGCTTTTGTCCAATGCTACACAGTACAGTGGGTAATCTAACATTAGTTTTGCAGCTTAAGGGTAAACAACTGAAGTAGGCTGGTGTGGGCATTGAGGAAAGTGTTCCATTTGTACACACACCATTTGTGATTCGTTCATCATAATGCATCAATAGAGACAATTATCTGCGGAATTGAGTTTTTCACGCATTTCAGAACCTCTAGCCGCACCCCGCATATCAATGAAGATATTATGACACTGGCACAAATGAACATTTAATGCGGAACAAAGCGCAGGCTAATTTGAATAATTGTTGGACGTATGTCAACTACGGCATCCGTCCGGAACTCAGTCTGGCCCGCCGGTTGTCTCGCCGCCGGGGGGGCCTGTTTCACACGTTCAGTCGGGACAAACGGGCGGCGGAAATGCTAAGCGTCCGGCCCTGCTTTCGATTCCGGCCGAGTTCGCACTCATTCCGCGGCCGGTACGGGGGACGTGATTAACGGCGGAGGAAACGGACGGTGGGGAGGGGGGAGAGTGATGAAAACGTTTTTGCCTGGATGTTGGACGTGAGCAGATGTGAAGCCAGGAGAGCAGCTCTTGCACCTGGGCCCCTGGGGAGCCTCCGCCTCGGACACATACTTGAATTGATGAGTTCTGCGCGGTCGGTGGACCCATGCCGCCTCGTTCAGCCGGCTGATTAACGGGGAGACGTGGAACACAGCTGTGGTGGAGGGCGTAGGCTTATGACCACAGAGGCAGAGGTAGCGGGGCAAATGTGGACCAGTGCTGGCTCAGAGCTGTGGTGGAGGGCGTAGGCTTATGACCACAGAGGCAGAGGTAGCGGGGCAAATGTGGACCAGTGCTGGCTCAGAGCTGTGGTGGAGGGCGTAGACTTATGAAGGTACTATACCAGCCTGGGTCAAATCTTAAGACAAAAAGGGCCCATTCTTGCGCAGGTTTTCACCCGTTGTTGACACCTGATTGTGGTGAACAAGACCCTGCCTGAAGACCATGGGCTCCTTCACAATGCTTGTATCTCCTTATTCTTTGCCTGACCCGGAAATCGATCAAGGTCCGCCATATTTAAGGAAATTCCAACCCGTTAAACATCGCAGAAAATATGAGCGCATCCTTTGCGGAAGCATTGTTTCAGGATGCGTGACGTATAAATGATTAACCTATGGATCAACCTCTGCCCATCTGGCACGTGTGTAGATCACGTGGCTTTGACCTGAAGTTTGAAGGACATTCCATTTGCCTAATTCACGTCTTCTCGATTCCCCCATTTCATAAAACTGAACACGCCAGCACTGCACCATGCAAATCAACACGTATTGAACTCTTATTTCTCTAGTGACTTCCAGCGCTTTTGCATTTTAACATCGTATTCATTCATACGCTGCAGGGGAAACACGGCCGGGAAACACCGCGGCTCCATTACCCCGCGCCGCTGCCATTGATCCTGAATCACACTCCGACCGGCCCTGCCTGGAGACGGGAGCTTCACCCGTCTACTCATGGCAAAGAACAGCTCTCACCCAAGCCCTCTCGTCAGTTGTCTAGCCCTATCGCAAACCTCAGCCCTCAGCTGCCACGGGCGCAGATAGACTTGTGATTGCTTCACTCCATTACTAACAGGACCGGAACAATGCACTTTCGCCCTGGAATATCGGCACGGTGTGCAGATGTAGCATCGTTCCGAGCGCATACCTCGGGCATCACCTGTCACACAACAACAGGATATCTTGCTCATGCAAGCAGCCCTCGCAGGTAAAGCTGCGCATCAACGTTTTCTGGACAGAGGAAGCCCTCCAGCAGTTCATGCCAACAGAAATAACTGCTTCAATAAAGTGATTTTAGCCCCCTGTAGCCCCCCCTTCTCCCCCTTCCGAAAACGCATTAATACGATCGCTGTGACCCCGACAGCCCGGGGGCGGTGTATATCGACCCACTGTCAGCAGATTGACAGACGGACTTCCGAAACGTCTCCCTTTCCGGACGGACGTCTCGCGGCGGACTCCCACACATCGACGGAGAAGCGTGTGTGAGTTAATTGTAGCAATAGAGATAGCATTCCCAACGCGCATTCGCAAAGAGTATGTCCGTTATTGCTCTTATATAACCCTGAGCCTCGCTCCCCGCACTCAGCTCTCCGAGGCGAATGGTGCTCAGTGTGTGGGAAGGAGGCAGGGCAATCCGAGGACCAGGCCTACCGGTTAAGTAGGCACACACCTGGACTGCATTATTAGTCCAGGATGTTAAACGGGTGCTCTTTTCCACAGCGGGTGGCTGAGACTGACCGGGGGAACCACAAGGGAGCGGAGAACCGTGCGAGAGAGAGAGAGCGGTGAAACCGGGAGCAGCAACGGAACCGGAGAGTTCCGGTTTAGTTTGTTTTATTTGGCTTTTTTTTTGTGTTCGTTTGGTTATTTCTAGTCCTGATCCCCCGTGGGAGACGACGGAAGTATTTTAGTTAATATGTGGAGATCCTCCCTTCCCCGAGCGACTGTGTAGAAATAAAGCGCCGTTGAGGGAGGGGACTTGCTTACTGCCTCCCTGTGTCCGTCTCCTCTGTACGCCCAGGGGCGTGGCACGGAGAGATCACGAGTCTCACACTATCAAACCGCAAGTCTCACAAGCCTACTAGCTAGGCGAGCTATTAATTTGCATGAAAATTTTGGGTGTGACATGCCGGCCTCCCGCCTTGCTCCAAACATAGGCATATACCATTAAAACAGACAAGAATAAGAAGAGGTCGACCATACCCAAATATCCATCCATCCATCCATCCATTATCTGAACCCGTTTATCCTGATCAGGGTCGCAGGGGGGCTGGAGCCTATCCCAGCATACATTGGGCGAAAGGCAGGAATACACCCTGGACAGGTCGCCAGTCCATCGCAGGGCCATACCCAAATATGACCAAAGAAATTAACACAGCACTGCCTTCAGGCAAATTGAACCACCAAAAATAATTGTCTCCTAATCTCCTAATGAGTTTTCAATATAAGTTTTAGGTGTAGTTTATTGGTACAAAATTCAACAAAGAATTCAACAAAGTATTAAACAGTGATTGAATCAGATCCTGATGTCATGTGATCTTACTTTGTTCAAAGAGTTTTTTAAATATTATTTCTGTTTTAGTCTCTGTTTTCAATTATCACAGACAGCGCATGTGGGCTAATAAGGATATTTTAGATAAAGCAAATCATCAACAACTTTCCTCTGTATTTAAAATGTAATTCCTCACGTTCAATAAACTGTCTGGGCAAATGGCAAAATCCACTAGAACTGAAAAAATATGAGAAAATAAATGAATTTTCCCTTTAAGCCAAATGTTGTAAAATGATAGGGACTGGTTTCTGAGACACATATCAAGCTTAATCCTGGACTAAATGAGATGGAGAATATCCATTAAAAATTGAATTTAGTCGTTTGAGTTGTTTCATAGGATCACTATTGAGCATGGTAGTTGACGAAACTCAAACGCACACTTTTCTGGGTTCTGATACACAGCAGTGCGGAAAGCTGTGAGAACTGAGACAGAGCAAATGCCAATTTATTTATTCTGCTGGCTTCATAAGAGCTGTTGGGATTGCTGAGGCGGGCCGGTCCCCAAGGCCTCGCGTTACCATCCGCGATAACGACCGTCCTGCCTTGACATTTCACCTCCCGTCCGCATGATCAAAAGCGGTGGCGTCTGCACACGTGACTGACGCATGCACACGTGGACACGGGTCGAAAAAACAGACGCACCCCACACCTGCTGTGTATGGCCAAACACACTGTAGATGCCACGCACACCATACCCACTGGGTATAACCATACATGCTGTATCTTACCAAAACATTTGTTACAGTCTTGCATAAACCATGTTAGCATGGAGCCCTGCGGACAGACCCCCTGAAACAAATGTAAATAAAAAAATAAGACATGTGCAACCTGTAGCAGAATGTTAGATGTATTACTCCATGCTAATCAGCCCCTGCCACGTTATTCAAGCGCTCCGCTGCTTCGTACCGACACAGTGTTTGCGGGACTCGTCCTAAATCAATTGATATTCAGCATTACTATGATACATTGTGCTCCGTACTTATCAACTGCGCCCATGCAGAAGCTGAATCTAATTATGTTGATTAGCAGGATGTGCTGCAGTGCTACCTGAGAATGTTTATGCTAACGCCAGATTAATAAAACATGAATGCTTCATTTAATCCTTCTCTCAAAAGATTAGTTATGCGTGCATATTTTACGAAGGTGATGTGTTTCATTTTTTTACGCTGAGCCGGAATGAAAAGGATAGCTACAGATGGAAAGAAATTAAACAGGACGCCTCAATTATTCACTACCTTCTTCAAATTTGAACTCCGGTTCGGACTAACACTTGAGACCAATCCTGAGAATTGCATGAGCGCGGCTTTGCATCCGAGCCTCGGCTTTCGAAGCAACAGCCGCGGCCATCTTTGAAGCAGGGAAAACGGATCGATGATGTAATCACCCTGTCGAAACACAGGTGCGGTGGAAATTGACGCGGCTAAATTAAGGTGCTGGGGACACAGAGACTTCCTGGAGTGAAACTCCTGTTTGATTTCTCCGACAGGGTCCGGGGGGGGGGGGGGGGGGTTATGGATTGAACGGAGTACATATCGGTGGTACTGATGTTGGGTGAGGTAAGCATGTTAGCAAAGGTAAGCACGATTTCACATAGAAATTGAACACATGGCTAGAAACATGGTAAAGGAAAAGAGACCAAACTGGGGAAAATAAAGGCTTTATAGTTTAATTTGCATATCATGTAAAATCCTGTAATCTATCATTACGGAGTTGCAATTATTTCTTGGAAAAAAATGCAACAAAAATGGTTGTAGCGGGTCGGTCATTCCAAACAAACCTACTGAAAATAGACTTATTGTTTTGACTTATTCAGTCTTCTGTTGCTGTAACCTATCCACTTAAGAGATTTGATCCGTTGTGTGTTCAGAGATTCTCTTCTGCATACCACTGTTGTAATGTGTGGTTATTTGCGTTACTGTCACCTTCCTGTCAGCTTTGAGCAGTCTCCTCTGACCTCTCTCATTAACAAGCTGTTTCTGCCCGCAGAACTACTGCTCACTCAATGTTTTTGTTTTTTTTGCTCCATTCTCTGCGAACTGTTATGCATGAAAATCACAGGAGATCAGCAGTTTCTGAGATACTCAAACCACCCTGACTGGCACCAACAATCATTCCATGGCCAAAGTCACCGAGATCACATTTCTTCCCCATTCTGACACTTGGTCTTAAAAACAGCTGAACCTCTTGATCACGCCTTTTATGCATTTAGTTGCGGCCACATGATTGGCTGATTAAATATTTGCATCAACAACCTGCTGTACTGTCTACCTAATAAAGTGATCACTGAACGCACGTATATATGGGTGTAGCAAAAGCATTTGATAGAAGTATCACATGGGTGGCTCTCCATCTAAATGAAATCAGGAATTACAGGAGTTGATTTGAAATCGGTTGCAGGGTTGAATACCAAGAGTAGCTGTACCTCACATCTGAGCAGAAGGTCCTGCAGTATCTGCTTTTATTATTATTATTCATGTACATGTTCGTGATAAGAGCATTTGTATCAAAGTAAGGTCTGTCGGGTGAAATTCCAGGGCTGGGACAACATTATATAATACTGGCTGAATATTACATCAGAAAATTGCTCGCAATTCTTCGTATCGCACCATTACAAACATCCTTGAAGAAATACAAAGAAACTAGTTTAGCTCCTGGAGTAAAAAGCAAAAGTTACGTAGATGTGAGACTTAAGATCTATTTCCCAAACGAAGAATCAGGGAGGTTTTAGGTTAATATCCAGGCCTGATGCACCGCTGAATGATCTCAAGATGAGCTGAGGAGTCTGCTCTCCTAAAATTCCTGACCTTCATATGCTTCCTCCATTGTCCCCCTACTGTCCTTGCTCTTCGGAGCGGAGGACATTTTGCTTCCCTGGGATACTGTGTGCTCTTCCAGTGACACGGCCAGATGCAGGTTACACTCTGACGGAATTGGAAAAAATCTCACTTTCCACAGTCGAGGCTTTTCGATCTATAGTCAATTACCTGGACAGGATCCCTGCTGCCAACTTCACCTGTCAGTCACCGGGACGGGGGTTTGATGGATTTACCACAGGTGGCGAGGGACGGCTTTGATCAAACGTGACGCGCCGCCCATGCGAAGTTTTACAGAGGCAAAAATGTAGAGGTACGCCCACCCGCTGATGACTGGGCTTTCCCAGAGGCGAAGAGACAAAGCAATGAAGAGGAATCCCATTTCATCTGGACGGAATGACATAGTGCTTTTGTGTGAGTGCTGCATTGATACGCTGTTTCACAGGTCTTCACCTGTAAGGCCTTACCTGAGGATCCAGACACCTGGAGGGGGTTTCACCTCGGCTGCTGCATTACAAGTCCCTCACGTAAAACCCGGAACCCTTCCAAAACAGCTACGGTAAATACAGCTGTTTTTCCTCAACACTGGCTCAGGCGGTAAGAGCAGTCGTCTGGTAGTCGGAGGGCTGCAGGTTCGATCCCACCCTGGGTGTGTCGAAGTGTCCCTGAGCAAGACACCTAACCCCCACCTGCTCCTGATGTGCTGGTTGGTGCCTTGCATGGCAGCCAATCGTCGTTGGTGTGTGAGTGCGTGTATGAATGGGTGAATGGAGAAGTGTCAATTGTACAGCGCTTTGGATAAAGGCGCTATATAACCATTTACCATTTACTCAGCGAACTTATCCAGCTAACTGAAAACTAACTAAAGCCAATCCTGTTTTGTGATACAGCATTCCAAACACGACAGGTCCCCCTGATAGCAGCAAGGGTATAGCTTATGTTACAAGGTGTTACAACCCCCCCTCCCACCCCCCCCCCAATATTATAAAACAGTATAAATGACACCCCCCCCCCCCCCCCCAATAATACAGCATGATGATGGCAAGAATTGACCAGAATTCACAGCTGTTCAGGTGCGATTGTATGGGTAAATATGTGTGTACCATGGCAAGTTGATATACGATTGTGCGCGCACACACATTTGTGTATCAGGACGGTTGAGGTATAATTGCGTGGGTAAATGTGAGTGCACAGCAGACTCACATGGCAAGTCAATGCACGATTGCACCGGGTGGGTTGAGGTATAGTTGTGTGGGTAAATGTGTGCGTACCGCAGCCTCTACCTTTAGGAGTTCTGAATCTGTCAATAATCCGAGAATCGCGGCCAAAACGCCCTTGATCGACAGAAACGCTCATAAAATATGGATCTGCAGTGTTGTGGCCAGAGAGAGGCGCCTGATTCACACATCTTCTGCGTTCCTCCGCCCTTCATTGTGGCTCTTCAGTCCAAATCTGAATTTAATACGCCTGGAGCAATAATTCATGCTGTGCTGCGCATCAAGCAGGTTAATGAAATGGTTATGAGAGGGATGCGTGTTCACATCCAGATTTAAACACGACCGCTGAACCCCACAGCAAGGTGAGCCGGTTTACACTGCTGCAGGAAATTAAACATTCATCAACTGTTTGTATGGGAGCTAGACTAAAACTGACTGCTAAATGAGGTTTTTTACCCCTCGTGTTGCTTTAAGGGACAACCCTACGTTTAGCAGCAGAGAAAATCCCACAAATGATGTTTTTTCAACTTGAAATTTGATCACAAAGTTTGTGATGAGTGACAGGTTGTTTCTTCATGCAAAATAGGTTTGGGGTTTAGAATTCAATTAAGCTGCTTTATTCTAGGGGTTTAGTGAAGGCGGGTCATTTTTTACCCTGAGGACAAGGGGAGTATACAGAATGTTAAGACTACACAGGGGCTAATGTAAATAAAGGGGTAAATACACAGTGAACACGTCATTAGGTCTTTATTAGATTTACTTATTGGTCTTCTGCTGCTGTAGCCCATCCACTCAGAGTTATGATGCGTTGTGTGTTCAGAGATGCTCTCCTGACTGAATGTTTTTTGTTTGTCGCACCATTTTTTTGCTAATTCTAGAGACAGTTGTGATTGAAAACCCAAGGAGCTCAGCGGTTTGGTCTGATTTGGTCAAATTTGGTCTGAAAAACAGCTGAACCAACAGCTGAACCTTTTATGAATTTAGTTGCTGCCACATGACTGGCTGATTGAATATTTGCATTAACAGGTCTGTGAACAGGAGTGTATGTCGACCAAAATAAATGAGCAAATCATGTGTGACCGCTGATGTTCAGTTTAAACTTTCGGATCATTTTCTCTTTGCTCATTTGACCAGGTCCAAAAGGAGAAAGAAGGACCGGCAAACACTGTCCTTCAGCAATTCATTTTTATGAGACAATGTTTCAGACATAACAATAGACAGGTCTCGGGTGAATTTATGGTCTGTTTTAGCTCTCCTTGCTAATGGTAGCAATGACCCTGTCAAATAACAAATAAACTATTACATTAAATTAATTAAAATGTATGTCATACACATTTATAATACAGTAAAGGGGTATACCTGGAGCTCAGTGCTGCGGGTCCTACTTTTCCCCTCACATTGGAACTCTGACCAACTCCTTTAGATATTTAGTATCCTGTTGCAAAATTTATTCAGAAAGCCGCATGCCGGTTTTGAGCGAAACCCTCACCTTGTTCTGAAATTCTGCAGGTTCTGAATGTGTCCCTGGTAAATAGCCCGTGCCTGTGTCGAGCCCAGGTGTCTACAGGTGTGCGGCACATGCCAATGATTCCCACTTTAACCCTTTGAAGAGCAGGCGTTTTGGAATTTTTTTCAAAATTCCAAGTCAGTGTTCTAGAACCCCACTGCTTTCAGTCATCACTAGTGATTGTTACATCAGCAACATTCTAATCACATATTTGTGACCTCACACCTTAAATGGTTAATAACAGTAAATAAATCAAAGGCTCTGTGAGAATAAGTGAATATTGCCTGGTGATGAGCCGGAAGGAAGTTATTCTCTATGGCATAGTAATATGAAGTTCTCTCAAAAATATACAATATTCCATCCATCCATCTATTATCCTAACCCGCTTATCCTGAACAGGGTCGCAGGGGGGCTGGAGCCTATCCCAGCACACATTGGGCGAAAGGCAGGAATACACCCTGGACAGGTCGCTAGTCCATCGCAGGGCACACACGCACACACTCATACCTATGGGCAATTTAGACTCTCCAATCAGCCTAACCTGCATGTGGGAGGAAACCGGAGTACCCGGAGGTAATCCACACGAACACGGAGAGAACATGTAAACTCCGCACTGAGAGGCCCTGACCGACGGGGATTTGAACCCAGGACCTCCTTGCTGTGAGGCGGCAGTGCTACCCACGGCACCATCCATGCCGCCGCTATATACAATATTAAGATGTCATATTATTAATTATCGCCTCACAGCAAGGAGGTCGTGGGTTCGAATCCCCGTCGGTCAGGGCCTCTCAGTGCGGAGTTTACATGTTCTCTCCGTGTTCGTGTGGGTTACCTCCGGGTACTCCGGTTTCCTCCCACATGCAGGTTAGGCTGATTGGAGAGTCTAAATTGCCCATAGGTAAGAGTGTGTGAGTGAATGGTGTGTGCGCCCTGCGATGGACTGGCGACCTGTCCAGAGTGTATTCCTGCCTTTCGCCCAATGTATGCTGGGATAGGCTCCAGCCCCCCCTGTGACCCTGTTCAGGATAAGTGGGTTCAGATAATGGATAGATGGATGGATTATTCATTATTCATTACTTTCTCATGGAGCACTGTTCTTGCAAAATATTGAAGTGCTGAAGGACAACTCTAAATAATCATCTTTTTGAATAAGTCATTGTTGCTTGTTCTCTCCGGCAAACTATGATATGCATCATAATGAGTCCATGAAGGTTTTGTCAAAGGGGCTTATTCAAGGACTGACTATATCTATAGAAGAACTGGCGTAAACGGACAATTTCAAACAGCCGCGACCAACTTTGAACAAATCAAATGAAAGCACACGTCATTATTTGACTCATCTAATTTGTCAGCTGTCACCATTTTATCACTAGAATGTTATGTTCTGGTCAAAAACCCCCTGTGTCCGATTCTTCAATTTAACCTCATCATCAGACTCCAGCCAGCGCTCCCTTGACAAGCTTAACTGGTCCTTACCCTGTAACATTAGTAATGACTAAAAGTTTAGAGATTGTAAAACAATACTATCTAATTTTGTTGTTTATTGAATACAAAAAAATGAGAATAACAAAAACACAATGCCATAAGGTTTGAGGGCAAAGAATGACCACTGTCCAGCTACAATAATGCAGCAACAGCACCCTCTAGTGGCACACCCTCAGAATGACTGAAGAGGACTTGTATACCGTCTGTAAGCAGGTCCATTACCTTGCACAGACTTACCAAAACAGTAGCAAGTGAGGTAAGAACCTAGTTTTCACAGAATAACATTCACACCCTGCTAAATATGTTTCAGGTAAAACGATCACTATGGAATTTGTAGTGACAGGATTATGCTCAGCTTTAAGATTATAAAGTCCATTTGAGACTTAAAACATCCTGAATAGTGATGGTGAAGGAAAAGACCAGCATATACACTGTAAAATACTCAAAACTTGGGTGTAAAATATCTATAAAATGCCACTACACTGCCCACAATATTTATATTACATAGGTATGTTTTCAAATAATTACCATGCCTAACTAGACAGGACAATAAAATGTAGAGAAGGCTTACTACAACCCCAGGAATTGAAATCTCCAGGTGATATAATGATACAATTTTAATGCTACAAACACCCCCACCTTCCTATAAGGAATTCAACTTTCATCTGTTTGTCAATAAAGTATTACTAAACATGAAGCGATGACATTGAAGCCTTTCAGTTAGCTCATCTGAACTAATGGAGCTCAGACTCCCTCTGGTGGTAAGACTGGCCTATTACAGCTGACTGGTCAGATTCATTGCCTAAACTAGGCCCTGTTTCACAAAGCCGGATTACTGAGTTAGCTGGATAACTGCCCCGAGTACTACCCGGAACCCTCCCAAATCTGGAACATGGACTGCAGTAAAAAGAGATGTTCGGGATTTTACCCATCGCAGTTATCCAGCTAACTCAGTCACCCTGCTTTGTGAAATACCTCCACTCGTTTTCAAACTTAATTTTAGCTGAACCACAGGCATCGGTATATTTTGTTATTAATTTTTACCCGCTTTTGTTAAATATACTGAACAGTTGGCACAGTTTCACTGAGGACTATACATTACCTTTTACAAGTAAGGTTCGTCATCCCAGAGTTACAGCAAATGAGTTATAAAAGATAAATAATAAATCATAAAGAATTAAGTATGAATGATATATAATACATCTTACTACTTCTCTCATCTGTTGAAATAAAATAATTTGAGGGTTTGTGCCATGGATATAATGCAGAAGTAGCTGCTCCGTGCGGGAGACCAGAATAACTCAATCGATTTCAAAAAGATTGCGCTCAAACCATCCAAAAAGAAATACGAGGAATCCAAGATCCAAAAATATGTCTGAGTTTAAAAGCAGACCTGGCTTATACTGAAAAAAAAATTGTAAATACAGTAAGATGCTAAAAAAAATGTTCCAAGGAAAGTAGTACACCCAGAAATATTCTGACATTTGGTTAGATCTGAGCAGATGTTTCTGCACACTTCAGAATTTATCTGGTGGCTGCCATCAGCAGTTGTCGTCAATAAAACAAACTGTGGCCATAACACTGCCTCCACCGTGCACCACTCCAAACAGACCCCAGACCTCCAGTCTGAGACGGAGCCCTGCTCCCCCCGGTCCAGCTCACACCTCCAAATGGTAAATGGTTGGCCTTTATATAGCACCTTTAACCAAAGCGCTGTACAATTGATGCTTCTCATTCACCCATTCATACACACACTCAAGGCGATTGGCTGCCATGCAAGGCACCGACCAGCTCGTCAGGAGCATTTGGGGGTTAGGTGTCTTGCTCAGGGACACTTCGACACAGCCCGGGCGGGGGATCGAACCAGCAACCCTCCGACTGCCAGACGACTGCTCTTACTGCCTGAGCCATGTCACCCTCCACACATCCTGGAGCTGCTGATTCATCCCCCTCACCTCTGAACTCCAGACTCTACATCCCTCCATGTCAAGGTTTACCCCATCAAACGTTACCATCTCAACATATAGGCCAGCGGAGGATGGGCATCCTCCTATAGCCAGGTTCCTCCCGAGATTTCTCCCCATCGGGGTGTTTTTTCTCTCCACTGTTTGATGGTTTTTCTCCCCATAAGGGGGTTGTTTACCTTGTGCTATTTGGGGGCTCAGGGCTGGTATATTTTCCTCCCTTCTGTTACTGCTAAGCGCATTTGGGTTTTCTGTGAAAAGCGCTGTACAAATGAAAATGAATTGAATAGGATGTTACAAAGAGGAGGAGGGCACTTTGGATCATGAGCAGTTGTTTTCCTTCTCCACATTTTTCTCTTCGATCACTGTGGTACAGGGATGTTTCCACACCTGCAAACTGAGAGGCTTTTACTGACAGTGCGAATGATCTGAAATCCCACTCTATCTCATCCAGTTCTCTATTGATGTCTACCAAAGTGATGTGAACAACAAATTTATGTTTAGGCATTTAGCATTCGGAGCTATTTACAAGTGCATGTAGCAAGGCTAGGAGAAAAGTGCTACCCGTTGAAAATTATTCAGTACACAAGCATAAATTATAGAGCAGGTCATTATTTTCTTTGAAGTGATAATATGGCATTCAGTATGTGCATACTAAAATATATGTGCAGGATTCAGAATTGTGTTGTTATTATGGTTAAGAATCATACATATTTCCCACAAGCAAGAATGTAGTATGTATAGTTTCAGCTATAAACCTATTTTAGAAAAATATTGCATGCAAAACCTGCCTAGCCCCTATTTGTTATGTGAAGAAGCACAATTTAGGGCAACTGACAACTTCATAAATTGGTCTTTTTGCCGGATGAACAAGGAAACATCAAGGAAATATGTTCTCAAGGTCTACATGATTGCGGAGGTTATTTTATGGTCTCAAGACAACCTCATTGGCAATGTCAGTGTCAATGTCAAAATCATGAGTTATCACATGATCCTGAGATAACACCTTAGGTAATAAAGAAATCCTCATCTAATTATCTTGCAATTTCATAATGACAATACAAATATACTGTTATTATACAATTATACAAGGTCCTAACAATTAACCATACCCATGTTCAAGCCATTTGTCAAAATGTCTAGTTATAATCAGTCTATGCATATACACATGATATTTTGATGTACATACAAACAAGCTAATAAAATACAGATTTCAAAACACAGGTAAACGGCTCCTGCTACTATAGACAACTGTCGGCCATATTTCTCAGATCCTGACTGGAAACTCCACTGGAAGACAGAAACTCCAGATAGCAGCACGTTTACCAGCATCCCAGAATGCACTGAGGCGACCGTGTTAAGCCACCCGATGCCCAGTGTAATGACCCCCCCAGTCCTGCAGGGGCAGCAGACTGAAGCTTGTATTTGGAAGCTGGTGTTGGGAGCAGACTGCAGAGCGCTTTGGAATATAAACGGCCACCCAGACGCAGCTGCGGACGTACCTGTGGAATCTGGGCCCCGGAGCGCTGGCCCCGGGCCCCGGGGACGGGCCCCACACGTTCTGCAGGGAGCCTCCGGTACGATGACTAATACCCTCCCAGGCCGGTAAACACGCGGCGCTTCCCGGGCTAACGATGAGACGACATAATGAAGTTACACGCGTGTAGTTCCCCAATCGGGAGGCTCCGGGAGGCTATGTTAATTAAGAGAGGTCGCAGGAGGCAGAATACGCGGCCTCGTTTGTTATCAATCTCCCCGCCAGCTGGAGGGTAAAGCCCTCCGCCGATCGAGCCGGCGGCCACAGACTGGCGGTAACGGCCGATCTTGGCGGGTAATTAGCTTTTTCGTCGTGCGTGACACGATCCAGGGCGGGGCAGACTAGCGCGGTGGTCCGTCTCTGAATTCACTCTCACCCTCCACTGGGATTAGCCGTGCGCCGTGGAGGCAGACACGCCGGGGGTTTTGCCTCGTTACGGCGCTGAATACGATCTAGTTCTCGGGAAAACTACGCATTCAGCACACTTCAGTGGTAGGAAAATAATTGTGTGACCTTGGAATTATGTGGTTTTATCTGCTTTCTGAGTAGTTTTGAGATATTGAGCTTCAAAGATTCCACA
This sequence comes from Conger conger, assembly GCF_963514075.1. Lineage (NCBI taxonomy): Eukaryota > Metazoa > Chordata > Actinopteri > Anguilliformes > Congridae > Conger > Conger conger. The sequence goes on along the minus strand of NC_083763.1, from coordinate 10,992,690 downwards.
TCGGACCCAGCGAAACTGAAATGCAGGGCAGCTCTTCATCGAAATGACTTATTTGATTGTTATTGAATGTTCCTTGTAGTGTAGGTTGCGGCATAGTACAACACATGTTTCTTGAGGTTAAGACTCATGTTCTCTACAGGGGACAAAAATGAATTGTTGGGTCTTATGAGAATGACTTTCTGATTAATTTTCAGCAGTTTTTTCAGCAGATTAATCCTGCTCATTTCTATTTAATGGATCATCATTGTGTGATTGATTTGGCCTGATGTGTTCTGGCTCGTAAAGTCCATAGCAACAGCTGGGTAGAGCAGGCTACTCCCTTCCACCAAACACGGGGCTGAAAGAGTTTGCTCCAAGTTTGCAAGTTTCTAAAGAACACCACCACGGTTAAAAAAAAAAAGGGTATTCTTTCCACCTCCGTTCCAAACTTCCAAGGGTACTGTGCACTTGAAGAGACGTTGTGACTGGGAGGTTCTCTAATAGCAATGCCCTTGTGAGTTTCCTCTTCGCACCAAGCTGGGTAAAATGAGATAAGGCAGAGCGTTGACCTTCAAAGGCGGGAGTCTGGTCGATATCTGCCAGTTAGACGCCCTCAAAGTTGGGGGACCCGATGCCAACGCGGTAAGGCAGACCTCTGTGGTTTGGCACGGCATGGCTCTCCAAACCACCTGAGCGCTCACCGGATGGGCTCCCGGCACGCCGGGCCCTGCCACAGACACGCGGCAGTCTCAGCAGGTTTATATTTAGACTTAATGTCGTAGTTTGGTTTCTTGACTGCTAAATAAGACAAAAATATCGCCAATGGGGTTTGACAATTTCACTCATTATGTGTGAAGATGCCAGTGCCAATGGACGAAGACGATTTCATCTGTCAAGCAAAATTAGCGGAAAATAAGCTAATACCTTCAACTTGACAGGAACTGTTTTAAGTCTCGTAACAAGACTAAAACACTTGTTCAGACAGAATTGTCCTTTGCACAATGTGTCCTTTAAGCACATAAGAATCATGCCATATAAAAAAATAATGGTTTTCCCGGTCCTAAAGACTAACACACAGTTTCCTCTACATTGACCACAGGTTCCCTGCACTGCTTCTGCTAACTCCTCGTCCAGGACGTCGGCCGTGCCGGAGAGAGCACCTGGGGACGATGGCTGGGTGTCATTGTGCGGTGGTGTTTCTTCTGGGGGTGCGGGGGTAATTGGGGTTGATGTGTACCTGGTTGGGTAAGGCTGTGTGTCTCTCCACACCCTGCTTCCCCCCCAGGGGCCCTCGTCACGGTGGGCCCTGCAGATGAAGCTTGGCTGGCCCCCCGCTTCACTGCGAGTGGCTAACAAGCAGCAGCAGCCCCCCCCCCCCCCCCCCCCCGGTGAGCGGCTAACAAGCGTCAACATTAATGTCAGTGCACTAAATTGTATGTAACTTTTTAGTTCAGGCTAATAATACAGGGCCTATTGATTTCTTGTCTCGCCCTTCAGCCTGGCGAAACGCTAATGGCACTGGTCAATAAGAACCATGAACTGGGTGTTCTCGCTCCCCCGAGTCTACACGCCTGCCCCCCCCCCCCCTCACCCCTAAAAATAACCACCGCGTGTCTCTCTCAGGCTCGTACACCGCCGGCGACGACAACACGAGTCCTCTCTAATAGGTGCTGCGCCGTTTAACCTCTGTGTTACTCTCACGCGCACCCAGCCTGTAGGTGTTTGCATTTCCCCGCAAGCTGTTGCACCCCCGGACAAAAACTGCCTGTTCCTATCAGACTCGCGCCTGACGCCCTGCCAGGTGGATGCGTCTGACGTCTCTGAGTACCGGCCCCCGCAGGAACACCTGAAGGAAAGAGCCCCTCCAAAGAGCAGTTGTAGAAGATTAAAATTAGCAATTGGGTGGTTTCATAAAACATCCCTTACGGAAATTGAATACGCAAAAAATATATCCAATAAATAAATTAGACGTATGAACACGTTTCACATATTATGAAACACATTTTCAAAATACAATTATTGATTTGTTTTTGATGTAAGAATACTAGATAGTATTGCCTGCTTTCGGATGTATTATAATATACTCCATTTCATTTTCAATCAATTGAGAGTACATTTATTCAAACACACTCCGGATTTCCACTTGTAGTGGTGTTTCACCAAGCAGTGGCTTGCCTCATCATTAAGGATTGCTCTTGAAATCGGCTATTCCCACTGGGGAAAACCCACAGGTCTAACCTCCCAGTTCATTTCAGCTTACACATTCACCGCAGGAGATACAAGGCCCCGTACTACTACAGAAAATTGTAATCCAATGAAATGTTAATAATTTCCGGGTGAATTTCCATACGTTTAACACGAGCGACACTACATGCATTTTGTTCATCGTTGAGGGCAAACTGAAGTGTTCCTCTTAAAAAGCACTGCTGATATCCCAGAATATTCCTTCCCTCAGCACCTGATACGCTGAAAATAACCAAAACGGACTGGACCTTAAACAAAAACACACAACCAGACAGTAACTCCCTAATTATGATTTAACTATGATAAAGGTACAGTGGAGGAATACATTTTCTTTACGGAACAAATTTCCCAAATCTACCCAGAGGGTACTATGGAGGTAAAGGAGGTTCAATTTCGAAAGTAATAAGTACCTTTTACATGCATAAGGTACAAATTAATTGTGTATTGCTGGGTTGGGGTACACTTTTATGCACACATAGGGTGCCACCCAGTTTATACCTTTTTAGGCACTTTTTTCTAAGAGTGTGTTGTGTGTATCATAAGGTACCCGTCAGAAAGGAAATATTAGCTGCATATTTCATCCTTCCTGATGTGGCACTGGATACAAGTACAGAATACAATGATGAATACATAATTATAACTATTAGTACACCTAGAAATATTCACAACTAGGAAGCCAAGCAGGTCTTTATCAGTGAAATAAATGGCTCCAGAACCCACAAAACTGCTGAAAATTAAATGCCGCACTTTGGTGAGGAAAAAACGATTATGGCACATTTCCCTCGAATGAAATGCACTCTACCGTTGTAAGAAGCTCATGACCTTGTCGCCAATTTCCGCTCATCTCTGTTAATTGCGGCACTCTAACCTTTGAAGTGAAGGGTTACGTAGCCAACCAAGGCTCTACCGACGAAGGTCAACACGCTACCCATTGAGATCAGCCTCGTCGAGGCGGTGCTGCTATTTCATTCTATTTCATATCGGTCAACAGAGTGGGTGCCAGGAATAAACCTCCTCAGAAGCCGAAGCGGGCAGATTAGGGTGGACATAGCTGTGTCCGGAGACTTGTGAGGAGCGGAGGATGGAGGATTAAAGGCAGAACCTTTGGCAGGAATGCAGGATTAGGGATGGTCGAGCCTTCCTCTCCTAACCGCAGACATGACAGACAGAACATTTTCTGAGGCTCTTTAAGTGTGTTCAAAACAACCTCAACGAGGGGACCATATGAGTTTCAGACGGACACAGCCTCTATGCCGGACAAGGGACTGTGAGTCAACCATCAAGGCATCAACAAGCTCTTCAACATTATCCCCTTAAGGCCAACTGACAGGCCACTTTCCAGAAGGTTCTAAAGCAAGGATAGGACCATAGACAACATCAGCCCCTGGACTGGCACCAGTGACAGAACCTGTCACAATGACCAGCATAGAGCACCCTAGTACAGGAGGCCCAGGCCACCTGTAATGTTGTCATAACCACTGGGCCAAGAATGGTGGATGGCTCCAGACCTGAAGACTGTAAAATCCTGGATCCGGGTGCCACAGTAGCTCTTGCACTTGAAGCAGCATGTCTTATTTGGCTGGCTACATTTAAGATGCTAGGGGGAGTACCGCCCGTCGGGGTCGGTCTGGGCCCATAAACAACATCCCCACCTTGGCCAGAACCACTGGCAGAAGAGTAAAGGGGGAGAAGGCACACAGATGGTGATGAGGCCACCTGTTCACAAGAGCATCCACCCCCCCAGGCCTCTCCGAAGCCCACCATGGAATACCGCTGGGAGCAATGAGCGGTCTCTCGAGACGGCAAGGCGGTCTACCCGAGCTCGCTGTGAAGCAACAGAGAACGAATCCCGTTGACGTATGAAAACCGGAGTGTAGCAGCGGAGCTTCCCCTGTAAACCAAAAGCACGAAACGCGGCCTCAAACTCCAGCAGGTTTTACACGAACCCCCCTCTCCGGGAGGGTCCCCACAGACCCCGGGCCGGACGGCCCCGGCGCACAGACGACGTTCGACAGCTGGAGCTGAGGCGGCGGCGTGAACCCTCGCGGGAGGAGAGGGGGCCCGTTCAGCGATTGCCAATTCTCTCGGTGAAACGAGAGAATCAACGCTTAACAATTCCAGAGGAATTGAGAAAACTCCGATGTGAAGCACAAAGAGGGAGCTAACAACAAACGAGCAAACAAAGCTCTTTCCCCGAGGAGCTCGTAATGTCCCACAGCTTCTTCAAGAGGCCAAAAGGAGAACCTGCTGGTGGACTCACGCCTGTATTTATAAGGGCTGATTCCACGCAGGTGGGGGGGGGGGGGAGTGGTTCATTCGTTATTCTATCTCCTAACAGCTCAACCTCAGTGAGGCGGCCCCCCATTCGGCGGTGCGTTGACTGACTAAAATGGTACATCTTGCCGTTTCATTGTCTTTTGACCAGATGTTATTGTAATTCAGTGGTTTCGAACCTTGGTCCCAGAGATCAAAGACCCGGGGCATGTTGGAACGGTTTCCCAAACAGCCAGAAGTGCGATTATCACATGGAATCAAGTTCCCATCCCAATGAATCATGGAATTACGGGAAACGGAACTTCATAGATATGCTTTTATCCTTGTGGGCTTAACCTGAAAATGCAGTTGTCGTCTTCTTTGGAACATTACCATACAGCAGATTGGAGGCACAAAATATTTATCTACGCACTAAAAATGTAGGTCGACGCAGGAAGGTTTATCGCAATTTTTAGGTGCGAATGTCACCTCAAGGGCAGAGGAATGGTATATTTTACAGGGATTTTTGATCGCGCATCTGTGTTGCGTTTCCATTGAGACGAGAGCCGGGCCGCTTTAAGAGCTTTGCTCTCATTGACATTGTGCTGAAATGATATTTGGCATTGTCTTCCTTTTCCGTCAACGCCTGCCAAAACCCGGTTTATTCCTGGCACTGAGGGACGCCGGCCGCTCGGACACGTTTAAAGGTGAAGCAGCGCTCCTCGCGATTCGTATCGGTGTCTCTGCGCGGCGGCGTGTGAAGTGCCCCTGTGCAAGCTTCGCTCTCTCCGTCCTGCTTCACAACAATGAGCCGGGGTGGACTGAATGGCCCCTTTCTCATCCCTATTTATTCCCACACGTGTCATATTCTTACGTCCCTTTTCAATTTTAGCAAGTGTCAGAACTTTCACTTGATGCAGAACGCACGGTCGACGGCTAACTGCAGGACGTTGTCTTGTGCCGGTGTAGTGCCGTGTTCGACGTGTGAGGCAATTCTTTCTGTGGGAAATATAGCGCCTGTATAGTATTCCTATCACACAGGTTGGCCAAAGGATGTTTAATTCACTCTAGGGTTTTTTTTTCTTTCAGGTATTTAGCTAACGCTCCTATTCAGAGGATATGTACTTCAGCTGGATATGTACTGAAGTGGCAGTGGCTACAGTGGTGGTGCCCCACATGGGAATTCAAACTTAATCTTACAAACCCAGTTTACTAACCATTAAACTGATGCCACCCAACCTGCCTGGATTTATCCTTTTTTCTTCATGTTCTTTCTTTCCAAATTCTAAGTGAGTGTTCTATAACTCCATTGCTTTCAATTACCAGTCATGATTGTTACATCACACATTAGAATGTTCAGTTCATTCTAATCACGGATGTTCAGAACAGTCTAATCGCGGATGTTCAGAACAGTCTAATCGCGGATGTTCAGAACATTCCAATTACGGTTGTGTGACCTCACAGTCATGCCACAAAGGGTTAAGGCAGCCTCCTCCTCCTTTGCAGTCTCAACTGCAAGGATTACTCACCAAGACAAACTGAGCCACACGTAGCGGAAGTAGCACAGTGCTCTTGTATTCTAACCGCAGCATGAGTTCGATAGAACCTCACGGGCCAATTGCAATGACCCCAACAGCGGGTTTAACCTTGAGTTTACACTACGGGACTGCTGAACTGGAATTGTTGTTTTGACCCGGCTGCAAGTCCACTGAACTATATTGGTTTGGTTGTCTAACGGTCCTAACGTGAGGTTCAAATCCCTCCTAAGGTCAGCGCAACTGGCCTTACAAGTCGCGGTGCGTGTTGATAAATAAAGAACTATTTCGACTGGAATGCTTGTGTAAGGAGGAAAATAATTAGCTCCAAGGAGAGGAGATTCCCCAGACTCTCTCCTGTCTCCTATCTCTCGCAAAGGCTTTAAAGAGGTTATTGTGTTGGGTTTAGGTAAAAAGATTCTTTGTCTCAATTCATTTGTTTGCTACCAGAAACCATTGCACAGAGCCCCAGAGCTGTCAACCTCCCCCCCGATACACACACACACACCCCACCCAAACACACACACACACACACACACACCCCACCCAAACACACAAGGCTCTCCAGTGGGCATCAAGGCCAAAAAGGACAAATGGGCCACTGCAGCTTAAAGCCTGTATTACAGTATTACTGTGTTTCTGTATTACTATATTACTGCGTTACTGCATTACTCTATTACTGTGTTACTGTATTGCAGTATTACTGTATTAGCATATTACTGTTTTACTGTGTTACTGTGAGTTCTTTCATTTACATTCATGTTGATCGAAAAAAAAGAGAACAAATGTGTCTTTTCTGCACTTGCAGAAATAAAGGCACAGTCGAGGCACATTTTTGTTCCTTAAGGACCCTAAATGGTACAATGAATGATGTTCTTTGGGTGCTAATAAGTACCGTGAACAAGCAAAAGAGGTACAATGTAATTATTAAGCCCGTGGTGAAGAGGTATGGTTTTATGTACCTATAGGGTACCACCCCAGTGACAAGCATTGTACCTTTTTTGGTACTTTTTGTACCTTTTTTTTGTTGCTACTTAGGTGTTCATTAGAACATTTCATAATCTCTCTTTTTAAATATTTGAACAGTCCATAATCTATTGATTAAAGGTGATACGCCGGCACTTTAAATTAGTGAACAAGTAATTCTCATTTCAGGTTTTAAAAATTTTACGCGACATCAAAATTTTAATCATCGCACCTCAACTCTCTCATTCACTGGTGTTAGCTAACGTGAGAGAATGATGTTTGGAATTAGCAAAATAACTGGGGGATCGCGAAACACGCAACGGCTGACAGCAAACACGCATCATACAGCGTCATCCGGACGGACCTTGAGCCGATAACTCCAAAGGCAACAGTGCTCTCCAGCTGAGTGCTGTGGTCGAATCCGATCTGTGCGGCTAATCCACTTTCTGAATTACTTCAGAAGAAACCCTGTGTCAATTTTTAATTTTGACATCGCACCTTGGAGGAAATTGGTTATTAGGAATAGCAAACAGTTCAGTACGAGGAGATTAAACCACGGTGTCTGTTCCTTTAAAGGGTGATTTGGGGGCATTTCTGCAGTTCTGCGGTTCTCTGAACCGTACGTTACTGCATCCGCCACATGCCGATACCAATATCTTTGGAATTGTTGACTGTTTTTCTTTTTTTTGTTTGTTTGTTTGTTTTACAACCTAATTAACCAATTAATTAGATAGAGGATCGCTATGTGTGTAGTCATGCATTGCCAAAGAGTGAGGCTTTGATTTTTGTGGTCCACATACAGAGGCCAACCTATTGTATTTTACAATGTCTAAGTCTAAACTCATTTCTATTCCAGATGAAGAGGTGCTTATCTGGACCAGGGACAAAGGTTTTAGCTGGATCGTTTGCCGGGGAAGCAAACTGTTTCCAATACATAATAACCCAATTCATACATTACAAGGTAAGGTAAAAAAATGTAGGTGTGCTGTACATTATACATTTTTATACAAATTCTGAGCCTAACAATGGGAATTCTCCACGTACGTGAACCACAGGACTAGTTAATAAAAGGAAGGGCAGACATCACACGCACCTGGTGCTCAGTGGGAATGGGCGGGAAGTGAAGGCAAAACTGGGAACAAAGAGGAATGAGGATGTTACTCTCCAGTGGCCAATCAAACTGCGGAAGGTTGCCTAGCAATGGTAGCGTGAACAGTACCTGGCATGTGTGGAACTTAGCGGCGTGGAGGTACGGCGGGCTGCGTTTACTCTCTCCCCTCCCTGTGCACAGTCAGCTCTAACGTGTCACAATCACACCTTTCACGCTCATATACAAGTGCCCATTTTCCACAAAGAGAAAATGCACATACACTCACTGAGCACTTTATTAGGAACACCCGTACACCTGCTCATTTGCGCGATTATCTAATCAGCCAATCGTGGGGAGGCATGTGTAGATACGGGTCAGGAGCTTCAGTTAATGTTCGCATCAACCATCAGAATGGGGAAAAATTTTAATCTAAGTGACTTTGACCGTGGAATGATTGTTGGTGCCAGACTGTTTGTGCCAGGTTTGAGTATCTCTGAAACTGCTGATCTCCTGTGATTTTCATGCACAACAGGCTCTAGAGTTTGCAGGGATTGGTGCAAAAACAAAAAACATCCATTGGGCAGCAGTTCTGTGGACAGAAACGCCTTGTCAATAAGAGAGATCAGAGAATGGCCTGACTTCTCAAAGCTGACAGGAAGGTGACAGTAACACAAATAACCAGGCATTAAAACAGTGGTATGCAGAAGATCTCTGAATGCACCACATGTCAAACCTCTAAGTGGATATGCTACAGCAGCAGAAGACTTAATTAGTCTAAAAAAGTAATACATAAATACCTAATAAATACCTCACCTGTCAGTGCTAAGTGTATACCTGTCAATCAGCCTAATAGAAAAAACCTCAGTCAATATTAGAAGTGAGTCTTTCTGTGTTCTTTTTTTCTCTCGATAATCATTAAGGTAACAATTATGGCCAGGCAATCCCAGCAGTGTGTCCAGTTAAAGCACTGGTCCCTGAAGTGATGAGCTCCACGGTTGGTAATGGAATCAGCACCACGCTAGGAACCGCGCCTGGGAATTAGCCGTAGCGCCGTTGTGTGATTTGCAGCTCCCACTGTGCGCTGCATTGCCCTCCTACCAAATTCACGGAGGCATTCTCGTCAAAATGTGCGGGGAAAAATAACAAAAACTGTGGCTAAAAACTGGCTAAAGCAGACACCAGATGAGGTGAATTCCACACTATATCAGGCTCAATGCTTCTGTCATTGCAGGTGATACATGTTCCCTCCTGCCCTGCTGAGGCTTATACATCATGCCAATGACCCTGGCCTTGCAGGAATGGACGGCTCTTATTGGATCTTTAGACAGTATTAGAGGGGTCAGACCACACTGGACCAACATTCATTTCTTATACTGCAAATCCAGAAAATAGGTCAATCTTATGTAAGTCTTATATTTTTAGACTTACAATCTTATTTCTATTAATTTTGCTAAATGATACAAAAACTATTGTCAATGAGGTGAGACGGTTTTTACTAATTTCAACATTTGACAATGGGGTAAGATAATTTCACCTGTCAGGCAAGAAATTTACTTACAACAAGTATTTTCTACTTCAGAGAAAGAAAAAAAAAGATTTTAAATTTTGTTACAAGTAGAAAGCACCGTCTGTTTGTATGTGTGTGCGTGTGGAGTGTATGTGCGTTCATGCCTGTGTGTGCACACGTGTGTGTGTTTGTGTGTGTGTGCGCAGTTTCCCTGCATCCGCACACTGCACTCCAGATACTCGTGTTGTGAGGTATGACACATATTAATGCCCTTGTCTCGCAAATTTAGGGAAGGAGAGAAAGAAGGACGTCGTAATGAACCTGTTCGTGTGGGCGTATAACGGAGGACCGGTCTACAGTACGCACCTTCCCACAGAAATGCTGAGGAGATATCGCTGCTGGTTAGAAGACGAAGCCGAGAAGAGGATTAATTCCTAATTTCATGGTCTGTAACTGGCCTGGAACAGCTGTCTCACAGTTACAGGGCGTGAGAGCAACAGGCTTTCTTGTTTGGCGCCTTTGATAGGGAGAGACTCAATGACAAGGCAAAGTGGGCTTTCACAGTTCTGCGCTCACTGCCTTGCTTTTTTTTTTTTTCCCTTTTCACAGTCCTCTCTTCTCTCTCCTCTCTTCTCTCTCCTCGTCTATTCCTCGCACAAATGAAAAACAACAAGGTGAGGTTTTTTGCGATATTTAACAACTCTAACGAATATCCTCCAGAACAGAGACCCAGCCAAAAAATCCCTGGCTGGTGTACAGCTAAAGCTACCATACAGTACAAGAGATGACAAGTTATTTTTAGAGTAGGCTACTGTCTGAGCACTGTTCCAAACCACAAAATGAGCTCACTGACTCTTTGCTTCCTGAAGATGTACTGAAGAAAATTGATATAAATGTAGTTGTATCAACTCTGTGGTTCACATCTGGTCCGGGTGTACACAACATGAGTGAGAGGGCATCCTCAATCTCAGACTCTCAGATGGAACACCTCAGGCAGATAGATAGATCATTACATTTATATAGTGCTTTTTTAGACACTCAAAGTGCTTAAAGTGATGAGGGGGAAACTTGCCTCAACCACCACCAATGTGTAGCACCTGGCAGCCATTTTGCATCAGAACACTCGCCACACACCAGCTGAGGTGGAGAGGGAGAGGAGAATATTATTGCCAATTGAATCAGGGGATGATTAGGTCACAGGTTGAAAGAGCGAGGGTTGGGAGTTGAGGAAGGTTGAAATGAGGTTCTGTCAGTTATTGAATCTTTTTAATCTTTACTGGAGTTTTTGTATTGTGGAAGAACTGCTCGGTCTGCACTCAATCATCACCTCGCCCTGTAACTGTCTGTGCCTTGCTTCTAAAATGACAGAATTAGCCAAGGTTCCTGGACGGCCAGTGTCTTCAATTAGACCTGCTGTCATTTGTGTGAATGTGTGACGGCCCCAACAGGAAGGGTGTCGTCACACCCTGATTGGACAAGAATGCGCAACAGCTGTCCTGAATGACTAATTAACAGCCAGCCTTGACACTGACCGAGAGTTCATCCACAAATACTGAGTCACAGGAATTTTCAACTGAGTGAATACAAAACTGAGAAGAAATATCAAACTGTAATAATAATATTAAAATAAAATAAAATAATAATAATAATGTGTTATTTAGCTGATGCTTTTATCCAAAGTGACTTACAGTTGATTCGACTAAGCAGGGGCCAAACTCAACCTGGAGCAATGCATGGTTAAGGGTCTTACTCAAGGGCTTATCGTGGCTATGCTGGGGCTTGAACCACAAACTTTCCAGGTCCAAGTCAAGCACGTTAGCCACTTGGCTGCAGGTGGCCCCTGAACTAAGGGAGAAGCACATGACATGCACCGAACAAAGGTAACTAAGGAGCAATGTAGAATGTGAGTAACTGCTAAAATGTTGAAAGGAAAGGTGGAAAAAAATGACAAAAACTTTTTTTATCCCGGGTGGAGGGGAGAAGGGTGCTGTGTTGCAAAGAGCCATGGATATGAATGCAAGGATGAAGTGCTCTAGTCCTACACATAAAGTACCTCACAGGACTTAAGATATACTGCCTATACCAGTGTATACGAGGGCATGGGTTACAACCTACAGTGGGGACAGGGCAAGCAAAGCTTCATAAATCATACAAAAGTGATTTTACCTTATTGCTAACAGATACAGAGCCTTGCACTGTAGTATATGAACACTATGTGACTGGTATTAAGCAGTAGTAGGTCGCCTAGCCACTGCAGTGTGGAATTTAGACTACATTGCAGCTCTGGTGTTGGGTGTGTGTGTGTGTGTGTGTGTGTGTGTGTGTGTGTGAGAGAGAAAGTGTACGTGAGCATAAATGCATGTGTGAGCATGTCTGTGTGTGTGTTTGTTTGCAGGCACTGTGCAGTGTTTTTCATACTGAAGCAATAATTTAATGATTGGGGTTTCACCGTGGACATAAACAAATGCTTTAATATTCCCAAATACAAATTTAATATACTTCTAAATCCCATAAGGATACAACGGAATTGAAACTATTTGGAATCCAGGCTAAGATTACCATCTAGCTTGTTTATTACAGTCATTTTTCTCGCATTACCATGTCCATGCACTGTACGGGGTGAACCAATTTTCTTTATTGATTTGTACTGTACCGTATTCTCCTGCTTTATTGTTCGAAGACATTTTGCGCACTCCACCAAACAAAATCTGTTCCAATCTGTCATGGACTGTCTGGGAGAGCTGCTTCCCCGATCCGAATTATTTTTGGTAATGTTGATTCGACGGCTACTCTGCCATGAAGGAGCTCAGCGTAAGGACTGAGCCGCTTTGTGGCAAAGTAGTCCGCCAATGTCGGGGACTAGGTTTTCAGGCAGCAGTGGTTGCAATGGCCCATTTTCTCCTGTGGGTGTCGCACAAGAGCGGCTAATGGCACACAGGCTGGGCCGCTCTCCCCCCTCTCGCCCTCCCCTTTTCTTGTACTATGTGTGTGCGAGTGTGTTGTGTGTCGGATAGACAGCGAGCCTGGGTTTCCAGCTGAGTGCCTGCTCTCTCTCAGTGTGTGTGTGCGCCGCGCGTGTGTGTGTGTTGTCATTATTATCCAGTCTGCTCCCAGCTCAGAATGGCCAGATTCACTCAGACTGAAACAAGACGACAGCAACAGCCAGAGCAGCCCCATCCCGTTCACACCAGCCTGGTTTTCACTGGACCGGGGGCATCACCAACCCAACATCCACTACTACTGATTCCGCACCAGCACCAGTACTCTCAGATCACATTTCCAAAACCCATGAACGGGTCAGAATCCATTTCCATTCATCCGGACAGCGGCAACATGAAAGACCAAGATGCCATAAAGCTGTTTATCGGGCAGATACCGCGGAACCTAGAGGAAAAAGACCTGAAACCTCTATTCGAACAGTTTGGGAAAATCCACGAATTGACAGTTCTGAAGGACCGATACACCGGGATGCACAAAGGTAAATGGTGTATGTCCCGCAAACTATATAGCTGGCTATAGGCCTATATATATAATCAGTTACAATGGTTAGCTGGCTGTGTTTATGCGAGATGTCATACATCGCCAGGCAGCTGCGTTTAAGTGCGTGCGGCTGTAAATATCAAATGTTCGCGGTTATGCGTTTCTTTGCTTGAAGTCTACGAATTCATTTGAAACGAGTATTTATTCTGTGGAACGAGTAAGTGATACGAGTTGGGGCATATCGTGCTTTTTATCGTATCTTAACTGTGCATGTAGAAAGCATCGCGAAGCAGATTGGTGGTCCTTTTTTTTCATGTGGCTAGTGAGCCAGCAACGTTACATCTCTAAGATACACGAAAACAGTAGTGCCGTTCCTCTTCGAGAACGATAACAGGTAGCTTGCCTTTAAAACAATGCTGCTACGCATTGGATATTCCTATTTAATCTGACCATGATTTGTCAAGTACGCATAGAATTGTGATTTGGTAGGCTAAACGTTTTTAGGGTGCGTTGCATAGCCTACATATTTTCGATATTTTAAAGAATATCTGAGATATTTCCAGGTGTAGTGATGGTGTATTCAAAATGTATCCAGCCTGTCCAACTTGTTCCCTTACCACCGAATTGTAGCCTATTATTATTAGGCGCTCTCAGAATTGGGGCAGAGATGTTTAAGAGAGATGCATTTTTAAAGAGCCTCCCCCTACTCGTCCCATTCGTGGTGGCGGGGGGGGTGGGGGTGGGGGGAGCATCATTTATTTATCCGTGTGCTTTCTTAAACACCCCGCCATGTGCAGTTTAAGCACTGGCAAGCAACAACATAAAAACGCACATTTCGGTGAGGAAAATCTGCTACGGACGGAAGATTTCTGTTTTGAGTCATATGCAGATAAAAACGTAGGTACTGTAGCTACATCTCTCTGGTCCAAGTCAATGCTCAGATGCTGTAAACTACGCGCGAGGGGAGGGCTTGCAATGGTAGACGGTAACAAAAATAAAAGATGATAAAGCACGGACAAGATGATGTCCAGACCAGTCTCTCACACACACAGACGCCATTTAAACGGAGCTCTACATGCAGTTAGTATGTGTATATGTATTGTTCGTAATAATATTGGCTACATGGACAACAGCACCCTCGCATTTGTCAAAAAGGAAACAAAAATATTTATTTCATGTAAAATGGAAAAAGCCTTTATAAAATCAATTATTTGGACGGAAGGACTGAAGTTAATATGTAACATACCACACTGGAACCCGGAACATTTAAATGCTAATGGGTATGCTATTTTTGTTAGACATGAAACCATTCATACAATGTTCATACAAAATCTCCCAGACCAGCTGATGAATTGTGCAATGATTCGCAATACATCTAAAAGCAACAATAATAAATAAATAAAAATATATCATCTCTGAGTGCATGCATAATAATAGCATATCTTACCCACACGCAAATTTCACAGTCATAGAATATATCAACCATAGTAATGAGCCTATTTAAACGTAATAATAATAATAATAATAATAATAATAATAATAATAATTAATTATTATTATTATTATTATTATTATTATTATTATTATTATTATTATTATAATAATGCATTCACGAAGCTGGTGATTTAATAAATAGTCTACAAAGCGGAAATTGTTTAGCGATGGATGTTTGCTTCGGGAAAAATTGAGATTTGGCGATAACGTCGATACAGCGATGAGAACACGTCGTTCCTTTTCTATCCTTGGCGCGTGTCTGCTCACAAGTGAGGAGCAGGAAGGCGCTCTTTTGAGTGGAAGCTGTTGATTTCACAGGAACGCAGCAAGCAGAGGCAAAGAAGTGGTCTCCTCTTTTGTTTAAACATTACCGTGAACGGATCAACCAAAACAATGGCAAATGTGTTCTTAACTTTACACACACAGTCATGCTTTTCCTTTCTGTACGATAGCTATCTCACAGTCCTTGATATAGTGCAGTCCGTAAGTATTTGGACAGCGGCACAATTTTGTTGTTTTGGCTTGCTGTACTCCAGGACATTGGACTTGAAATGAAAGTACAGACTGTCAGCTTTAATTTCACACCCATCTCTGGTGAACCGTGTAGGAATTACCCTCCCTTTTATAGGTAGGACCGATCGGGAAAGAACATATATTTCACATTCTTATCACAATAATGTTGTCGTGATAATGTATTTCGACATCACAGTCGTAGGCTGACTCTTGACATTAAAACCGTCAGATATACAATAAATAATTATTAAAAATGATGTATTATTTTGCTAACTTTTATCCAAAGCGAATTACAGTTGATTAGGCTATGCAGACAATCCCCCTAGATCAATGCAAGGTTAAGGTCGGTCATGTAACTTAGCCACTAGGCTACAGACTGCCCCACTTGTTTTAAGAATTTATAATCAAAAGTTAATATACCGGTGCTGAAAATGTATGAACCGGTATAACTCAATTAAATAAATTACAGTGATGCAAATGGCTCCTATTTCTATACCTACACATAAATTGTTGATATTTTGATATTGTTATTCATATTATTTTGTTACTGAAGTAACCCCTGCAATTTTAAACCACTCTGTTTCCAGACCAAAAGCACAAATTACATTTTCCAATTGTAACACTCCCACTGGCATATCCATGTGACTAAATATCACACATACTTTGTGAAAATACATAATTGTTCCACTCTATGTGACAAATAATGGTAGAAGGCTACAGACCGTGTTTAGCCTCAAAGGATATTTTATGTAAGCATTACGACTACTATCATTTTTTATGTAATTACAAAAGCTCACAGGCTGCAACTTACCTTCTCAGATCCCTTGATTTGATTACAGCATTTCCCCCCATCTAGTGGTAAAATGAAGGTATTGCAGTTACCGTGGGGGAGCTACACCTCGAGTTGGGTAATTGAGTGAATGTGTGGAAGGCCCTTGCAAGTGCAGCTTAGCAACTGCCACGAACACATTTAATTTCCATTATTATGCAATTCATCAGATGATAAATGCTGCACATAAGAAATTCAGAGATTCTCCCAGGATAGGCCCACATATTGGTGACAATGATGATGATCCCAAATAATAATAATAATAATAATAATAATAATAATAATAATAATAATAATAATCATATTAATAATCATAATAATGTTCCTGTGCTTGAAAGCTCTACAATTGTATATGTTGTATTGGGTAGTTACAGACTGCAATTTAAATCTTGAACAAAGTCAAGCATGTATCAAAGCTGACTCGATACTCATTGGACGTAAAAAGAGGAACCTGTCACAAACAGGATCTGTGAAATCAGATGAAAGTATAATTCCGCTCTCTCTTTTCACCCTGAGATTGCACTGCAATAGGATGACCGCAATGTTCTGCAACACAGTGGTAGTCTCTTCGTAGAGTCGTGTGACATCACTAATATATAAAAACAAGGATTTTTTTTTTCACAGCTGTGCAGATTGAGGCAGAGCAACACGATATATTGGGCTCATGTTTTAATTTACCTTACATTCACGTTAATTTGCTTCTGTTTTTCTCGTCCTCGCGTCTGAGTTTTCTGCTAATCCCCTGGGGGAAAACATGGAATGAGCTTAGTAATGAATTGCCATCATAACTCGGCTGGAGGATTAGCAAACCAGCATTGTCGGAGTTGTCTCTCTCTCTCTCGCTCTCTCTGCATGTCAACTGGTTTCCTTCCCACACAGACCGCCCTATCCCATTAAAAACCCAACAAGCGCTCTCTCATTTCTTGCCCAAATTATTCATACATTTATACCGCTTATTATATTGACCTTCCAATTATTTCAGCTCATTGGTGTTTGGATTTAGCTGATCTAATGTAAAACATCTTAAGTTGCCTGCAGTTCGGCCTCTCTTCATGATATACAGTGGGTTTTGCTTGTTATTAGGGTATATCATTTACGTTTTGTAATTTTCCAGTTACAATGCTTTTTAGCATACTATTTTCTTTTGTTGTTGCTCTTCGTAGTCTAATCTCGCCGGAGCGCTAATTCATTCACTGTCTTTCCGCATCTGGAGAGAGTGAAAGTGACGCACGTTTGGACTGTTTTACATGATGTAGGTAAATTCACCCACAGCTACAGACAAATTAAAAGTGAAATGATATTTAATATTAAAGGTCCGTGCACTGCCAGGTACGCTGTGGAATAGCTTAAGCATTCGTAGCCACGCGCGTTTCAGGAGACGGGCATGGATACTCTGGCATGGGGCTAATTGTTGAACAGCCTCTCCATCTAAATTAGCAGACAGACGTCTATGAATGCAAATATGCAGTCTGGGGAGATGCTGGTGAATTTCCCTGGATAGGAAAGGAGAGGGAGGAGAGGGGACTGTTAACACACACACACACACACACACACACACAGCTTGTGAGGGAAAAAGGAGCTATTGTCAAATGCACACACACACACACACCTGTGCACACCCATACATACAGTATGGAGAGGAAGGTTAGGAGCTACTGTCAAATGCACACATGCACATGCATGCACAGACACACAGACACACACACATGCACACACATACACACATGCGCACACATATGCACACACACACACACACATATGCACACACACACACACACACACACACACACACACACACACACACACAGAGCGCTCAATGCTAGAGCGGTGCTGGGAGTGATTCAGCACAGTAGACCCCAGAAAGCTCACTCCTGCTCTCCACCACCTGTCTCCTCCACTCCTCAGTAATAAGCCAGAGAGCTGACTGATCACTGTGTTAATGCACTCGCCAACGGACGACAGATCTGCCCGTAGACCCCCGCCAGGCCAGTGCACAGTAAATCACTGGAATAATGTAATGAAATATTTATTCACATTTTTGATAGATGGTCTGTGTGATATCATTGGGTTTGGATGGAGAGCTTACCGTACAGAGTAGGACTGTGCAGCCTTAGCCTACACTGTGGGTGCACAGCAGGGCTGATTAACCCTATTCCATAAATAACAAAACACTCCTCACTCAACAGCTAGAGTTATTGTTGAGTGGCTAATTTGTAGAATCAGGTGTGTCAAGTTAGTGTTGTAATGAAAAACCTACTGGACGGTAGATCTCCAGGAACAGGGTTGTCCAGCTCAGGTGTACAGTAATGAAATTTAAGGGGGATAAGTTGAGTGTTTCGTGTTGGCCACAACGGGCACCAGAGCCGTTAGTATCATTGAGGATACCGAGGTCATGTCCTTTGGTTTTATTTCATGTAATTTACAAAGCCTGTCATATTTCATTTCAGTCAGAACAGTAATTCATGTACAGTAGGAGGGGAATGGTCTTTAATATTTCCTCAAATATTACTCTAATCTAGAGGTGGATGTACAGTTTGTCCACCATAAAATGCATCCTCAGTTAAATTAATAAATTAAAGGCCTACCTCAGCCTAACCCCACACCAAATATCACCCAACCCAACCCCACCTCACCCAACCTAAGCTACCATCACCCAACCCAACCCAACATCACCCAACCCAACCCCACCTCACCCAACATCACCCAACCCAACCCAACCCAACCCAACATCACCCAACCCAACCCCACCTTTCTCAGCCAGATCCTGGTTACGCCCCTGCCTAGAACAGTGAGTCACCGAAAAGAGTCGTATTCACCACGTACCGTCCCCCCCCCCCCCTCCCTCCCCTTCAGACCTCCCAGATTAGAACCGGGGCCTGCTAAAGTGTTTCCAGCCCAGATCAATTCTGAATTACATTAGGTTCCAGGGCAGCCGTAGTCACGTCGAATCTATATCCCTGTCCGTCAGGAGGGCCGGGGAACATGACGTCTATTTCCTAGAGGATGTTTTTCAGGTGAGGGAGCTGAGAGCATAGCTCTGCCAACACCAGTAAAGTCATTCCCTTTTTGTCAACTGCAGTTAGGGCTCTAAAATGGAGGCCGTACAGTAGCCGGTGTGCGGAGCCCTCAGATTGCAGCCGAGGAGACGAGTTGATAAACGCGGCGGCCGGTTCTGTGCGGCAGTAACGATTCTGCCCGACGGATTCCTTCTGAAATACGCCTCGTGGTCGGGCGAGGAGGAGCGGCGGTTTTTTAAGCGAGCTGTTGCGCTGCGTTGGATCACACCGACGGCGGTACGGGCGAGAGTCGCGGGGTGAAAATGCGAACAGGTTTCGTACCCTGACGGTCGCCGACGCAGGCCGAAACGGCAACACTGTTGTTGGATTAGAACTTTTTTGTGAATTGTATCGAGTTTGCCGGTCTTATTCTTTCATAGTTTATACTCTTTCTGACTAGATTATGCTCTTTACATTGCAGTTATTTAGCTGCCCTTTTATCCAAAGTGACTTATATTGATTAGGCGAAGCACGAGCCAATCCCTCCTGGAGCAGTGTGGGGTTTGCTCAAGGACCTTGCTCAAGGGTCCAGCAGCTGCACAGATGTTACTGTGTCTACCGTGGGGTTTGAACCACCAACCTTCCAGGTCCTAGTCAAGCACCTTAGCCACTAGGCGACAGACTACTCTCGCTGGACTACACTTTCTTCTTTCAATTGTCTCCATAGAGGAACCCTTTTTAGTTATTTATGGAACCGTATATCATAGATGTGAAGTGTGAAAGCTTCCAGACAAAGAACCGTTTTGCCCGACAAAGAATCCTTGAACTAGATAAGGTTCTTCTATGAAATCACAGGGTTCCTTTTGCAGAGTGTAGTTTCTTCTGTTTGAGCTGTTGCATTGGTGTGCGGACTACCCTGACCATGGGCAGTGTGTGTGCTAATGATGCTAGCGTGTCCTCAGTGCTAACACAGAGATGCCACAGTGCAGCATGCTAACTTGTCCTCAGTGCTAACACAGAGATGCTCGAGTGCAGCATGCTAACGTGTCCTCAGCGCTAACACAGACATGCTCCAGTGCAGCATGCTAACGTGTCCTCAGCGCTAACACAGAGACGCCCCAGTGCAGCATGCTAGCATGTCCTCAGCGTTAACACAGAGACGCCCCAGTGCAGCGTGCTAGCGTGTCCTCAGCGCTAACACAGAGATGCCCCAGTGCAGCATGCTAGCATGTCCTCAGCGCTAACACAGAGACCCCCCAGTGCAGCATGCTAACGTGTCCTCAGTGCTAACACAGAGATGCTCAAGTGCATCATGCTAACGTGTCCTCAGCGCTAACACAGAGATGCCCCAGGGCAGAATGCTAGTGTGTCCTCAGCACTAACACAGAGATGCTCCAGTGCAACATGCTAACGTGTCCTCAGTGCTAACACAGAGATGCTTGAGTGCATCATGCTAACGTGTCCTCAGTGCTAACACAGAGATGCTCCAGTGCAGCATGCTAGCATGTCCTCAGCGCTAACACCCCAGTGCAGCGTGCATGACTGTCAGACTCGGAGGCACCCTCTCCTCCAACCATGCGCCCATTAATCATCCGTCTCTGGCCAGCAGCAGATTGTTAATTTGATTTGATTAAACTTTCGCTAATGCCCCCTCGCCCCCCCCCGCCCATCCCCTCCGAAAGAGATGGGTTCTGTCGGAAGAGTGCATGGAACCCCCCCACCCCGCCCCCCCCCACTCCTCCCCCTCCCCGCCTCAGTACGCCCCGTCCTATTTATTATTATGAAAAATGATGTTGGCTTGGACCAGGCCAGTGAGGAGAGAAACCAGAGCCCATTAATGCAATCATAAACCTCCATTCAGGCATCACCGAAATGTCTGCGAACCTGGTAATGAGCAAACGGCTTCTTATCATAAACGATGCAGCGCTCGCAACAGGATCTGACAGGAGCCGAGGACCTTGACTTTAGCCTGAGCTCACGCCTGATCCACCCTGTGCCTACGCTGCTGTAGGGGGGCTCTTTTTTTAATGAATAGTTTTCGCTGCTTAACCCTTCGAAGAGTCATTTTTTCAGTATTCTAAGTCAGTGTTCTAGAACACCGCTGCTATCAATTACTAGTAGTGATTGTGACATCAACATTAGAATGTTCAGTTAAGGAGATTCTAATCTCATATTTGTGGCCTCACACCTTAAAGGTGTGACATCACAAATATGCTATTAGAATTTTCTGTCCACATCACAGTAGTGATTGTTTCATCAGCATTTGATCTGAACATTCTAATGCTGATGTATCACTACCGGTAATTGAATGCAATGCAGTTCTAGAACACTGACTTAGTATTCTGAAAAAACAAAGACATTCCAAACAAACCAAAGATTTAACCGAAAAAACCTTCCCAGCTTGCAGCATTCCTGCGTCTCCGTTCAGAGGACTGATTAATGCACCAGGCAACACCTATTACCGCGCTTTACCGTAGTGCATTCGTGCCACCTCCGGAGACTGTAATTGAGTGGTCTTTTAGTAATATCGCATCGGAGAAGGCCTTGATAATGTGAAAAAGGGAAGAGCCGGCTGCTGGACTATGCAGCGCGCTGTCATCACTGTTCTTCCGATGCCGTGTTCATCAACGGGGAAAAACAATCAATCTTCCCCCCCGAATCCCGCTCTCACGACGACGGCTGTTTGAGTCGCATCTGCAAAGCATGGGTTTCCCGTGAACGGCCTGCAGTGAGGTCACTCCGCTGTGACAGCCCTCACCGCGCAGTCAGGGGCGGTATTTACACGCTCACCAATACCCTGATTATTCAGAGTAATCAGTTTATGCTAGTGTGACGAGAGGCTACATTTGCATGCCCACCAATAGCCTGATTGCTGTGAGTAATCACTATTTGCTAGAGTTTAGATGTGTTGGTACACAGGGTTATAGGTAGTATCAGTATTCCAATAGCTGTGCTTGCTTTCATGATTTTTTTAAAATAATCAGCGTATGGTCAGTGGAAATGGTGTACACAGTGGCCATGACTGTTTTCATCCGGGATCTTCAACCTTCAATCTGCCTGATGTTCACCGTTTGAAAGCAGCTGAAAGAAATCAGAGTGAGACATCTTGGCAAAAAAATCTAAAGACTGAGCAAAAATCGGTGTGAGTTAATCTGATATTGAATAAGCCGATTATGATCGGAAGACGGTAAAGATATTCAGGTGAAGGCGTTTACACTACCGTTTCAGTAATCAGAGTATTGGCGTAATCAGGGTAAGATCAGAGCATCAGTGTGATCCAGTCTCATCTGATCTTTGTCTGCCATGCTGCCTCAGTGATTGGAGCTCACTTGGGGTGGTGTGAGTGTTCCTCTTCATCTGTGGATTTGCACGGTGCCTGCCTCCTCGTCTGTGGTTCTACTAAGGAAACATTTCCGACCTGCATTGTTAGGGTTTTCCTTTCGTACTTCCCGAGGGACAGTAGACGTAGGAAGAGGCCTTTAAGACGCGTTAGTCCGGCGGTACGCGATCTGACGCGTCTCCGAAGGGGAGTCATTGCGAGCTGAAGACGTGGAAGCCAGTCGACGACACCTCACTGAACATAATTACAGACGAGAACGTTCTGTAATGAGGTTGTCATGGCAATTGAGCCAGCGATGGGGTCAAAGTTTGACGACGGGGAGCGACGATGATAACGACGACATCAAATCGTCCGTCCTTCTAGCATGACCTAAACGTTGACTGTCCAAATCGCTGGGGGCAACGATCGTACATCACTGAACCATAACTGGCGGGAGTCATTCACACTGCCTTCCCCTTACGCACGTTCTAGCACGCGTGCAGAAAATTAGACTCCGCCTTTGTCGGAAACGCGCCCGGTTTCTGGAAATGGCTTTTGCTCGTGCTGTTTAGCGTGAGGGATTTAAAGTCGGGATACTGTTTCCCGAGTGGTGAGTGATGCCTGATATTTATTCAGGGAATCTCTGGCGCTGAACACTTCCTTAATCCAGGACGGGATCGGGAGGCCATGCAGTCAGTACCTGAGCATCATTCTGAGGCTGCAGCAGCTGTCACGGAAACGGCTTCTCATGAACACCTGTAATTTAGTGGAGGGAGGGAGAGGGAGGGAGGGAGAGAGGGAGAGAGGGGGAGTGGGAGAGGGAGAGAGAGGGGGAGTGGGAGAGAGGGAGAGAGGGAGTGGGAGAGATGGAGAGAGGGAGATGGAGAGAGAGAGAGGGGGAGAGGGAGAGGGAGAGAGAGGGGGAGGGGGAGTGGGAGAGAGGGAGAGGGAGGGAGGGAGAGAGGGAGAGAGGGAGTGAGGGAGTGAGAGAGATGGAGAGAGGGAGATGGAGAGAGGGAGGGGGAGTGGGAGAGAGAGAGGCGGAGGGGAGAGAGGGAGATGGAGAGAGGGAGAGGGGTGAGAGGGAAAGGGAGAGAAGGAGAGAGAGTGGGAGGGAGAGAGGGAGAGAGATAAAGGGTGAGAGACAGGGAGCAATGCAGGGAGAGAGAGGGAGAGAGTGCAAGATGCTTATTCTTGGCTCATGATGGGGGGGCTTTATTAAAACATCATAGTCAGTTCACTACACTAAAACATAAATATAAATAAAAACTAACCAAAATGAAAAACAATGCACACACTATCAAACCAAAAACAAAACCATGTCACAAATCATCAAAACCAACTCCTCCAATTCCGCCCCACACACACACACACACACTCACACACACACACACACCGCTGCAATGTGGTCTCACAGCCACACAAACAGCACCCCCAATATACCATGTTCTCCAAAACCTCAAACTGTTGTTCAGTTTGTGGCATGCATACTCAATCCTCAGTCTCACAGATACACCCAACATGTTCACTAAATTCATAGACCCCCTGTTTTGAATCCTCCTCATGAGTCACATACTCTGTTTAGCTTGCAGCCCAAAAAAACATTTAAAAACAGACCTCATGCTCATGTTTAACAGAGTACTTTTGGTACCAAAATAAAAATCCCTGGTGTACGAAAACACCCCCACCTGCAGACCCGCAAAAAACAAAACAATGTAGGAACACATGTTGTGTTGTTTCAGGCAACAAATTGAAAAGGACACCCCGCCCCCACCAAGAAGGGATGTGAGAGAGAAAGAGGGGGTGAGAGAGAGGGAGAGAGAGATAAAAAGAGGGAGAGAGATGAGGGGATGGGAGCGAGAGAGAAAGGGGGTGAGAGAGCGAGAAAGGGGTGGACGAGAGAGAGCGAGAAAGAGGGAGTGGGAGAGAGAAAGAGAGGGGGAGAGAGAGAAAGAGAGAGAAAGGGGGTGGGAGTGAGAGAAAGAGGGGAGAGAGAAATAGACAGAAAGAGGGAGAGGGAGAGAGAAAGAGAGAAAGGGGTAAGAGAGAGAGGGGGTGAGAGAGAAAGAGAGTGAGAGAGAGGGGAGAGAGGGGGAGAGAGAGCAAGAGAGAGAAAGAGAAAGGGGGAGAGAGAGAGAAAGGGGGGAGAGAGAGGGAAAGGGGGGGAGAGGGAGAGAGAGAAAGAGGGGGTGAGAGAGAGAGATGAGGGGGTGGGAGAGAAAGAGAGTGAGATGAGGGGGAGAGAGATACATAGATAGAGAGGGAGACAGTGCATCACACTTAATGCTGTGTGTGAGCTTGGTCAGGCAGATTTAGTTGGAGAGAGAACACAGAATAACAGTGGCAGTGTAGGGACTGCAGTGCACTGTTTTGTTATAATCCCGTCCTAGTTTGAAACGGTTCTGGACAACTCATGCGATAAAGCTTCCTTTGTGCCAGCTGGGAACACAATAACACACAGTACCTGTTATGTTTCCTTCTTTTGATTTTGGCCCATTGAAGGGCCTTCTGGGCCTCAGTGTCTGCCTAAACAGAAACAGAACCCCCTGCTGAGAAAGGCAGCTCATGCCATGTTTTGAAACAGCTGGTGGCTGGTTGACCAGCTCCATCTACAACATGGTTTGACCAGCTCAAGCTATGTTTTGAAACACCTGGTAGCCGGTATACTCCCGGGTTCTGTTTTTTGACGGCGAATGACCACAGGTAACACGTTTCAGCCGCTGTGCTGCGGAATTGATTGGTCCTTGAGGCACACCTTGATGTGAAGCTTCATCACAGAACGCACAGAGCCCTCTGACGTGAATATATTCTCCCTTCGTTTTGATTGTTCCCGGCTATGCTCCCATTTTGATTTTGATTGAGAGGAATTGTGGGGGCATTTTCTCTGACGCGCATGGAGAATTCCGATTTTACGGGAGATCGGAACAAACACGGAGCTGCAGCGGTACCAAAAAAAAAAGAACGCCGTCCATGAAGCATCGCGTGCCGACGGAGTTTACCGTGATGGACGTGCTCTCAGCGGCGTACGCACACGTGTAACACGGAGAGAGAGAGGGAGAGGGAGGGAGAGAGGGAGAGAGAGAGAGAGAGGGAGAAGGAGAGAGAGAGGGAGAGAGAGAGAGAGAGGAGAAGGAGAGAGGGAGAGAGAGGAGAAGGAGAGTGAGAGAGAGAGAGAGAGAGAGGGAGAGAGAGAGGGAGAGAGAGAGAGAGAGAGGGGGAGAAGGAGAGAGAGAGAGGGAGAAGGAGAGTGAGAGAGGGAGAGAGAGAGAGGGAGAAGGAGAGAGGGAGAGAGAGAGGGAGAAGGAGAGTGAGAGAGGGAGAGAGAGGGAGAAGGAGAGTGAGAGAGGGAGAGAGAGAGGGAGAAGGAGAGAGGGAGAGAGAGAGGGAGAGAGAAGGAGAGAGGGAGAGTGAGAGAGGGAGAGAGAGGGAGAAGGAGAGGGAGAGTGAGAGAGGGAGAGAGAGGGAGAAGGAGAGTGAGAGAGGGAGAAGGAGAGAGGGAGAGGGAGAGTGAGAGAGGGAGAAGGAGAGTGAGAGAGGGAGAGAGAGAGAGGGAGAAGGAGAGAGGGAGAGAGAGAGGGAGAAGGAGAGAGGGAGAGAGAGAGGGAGATGGAGAGTGAGAGAGGGAGAAGGAGAGAGGGAGAGAGAGAAGGAGAGAGAGAGAGGGAGAAGGAGAGAGAGAGAGGGAGAGAGTGATGGATGCGCTCTAGCGCCGTACACACGCGTGTAACACGGAGAGAGAGAGAGAGAGTGAGAGGGAGGGAGAGTGATGGACGGACACGCGGACGGGAACAGTGGATAGATAGACTGAGAGAGATAAAGTGGTTGTCAGAAGCGGAGGCACAAATGGCTGCTTTAATCCCGAGGACTTGAGAGAGTGGCGGCCGGTGGCTTAGCGCCGTCTTCCTGACAGCTTTAAAGCCCGATCCAGTCCGGGGAGGAAGAGGGGAGAAAACAAAGGATAGACGGAGGAGTGAAGGAGAGCTTTAGCTGGCATATTCATCTCACCTGCGACTGTTCCTGAAAAAAAAAACAAATAAGATAAAGCTTTATTTTACAGCTCGCATTGTGTCAATAACAGGTACACGTTAGATAACGCTTTTGATTTCAGAGGCAAGTATTATGAAATGGCCTGTAAAACGTACTTACCATTGTACTTACATATGGTACTTACCGACTGTTTCACAGTACTTACCACTGAAATCAAAGTAGTTACCGAGTAATTAATTACACAAGTAGCTCACCCAGTAAACACTAGGCAATTAACGGGCCATAAAATAAAGCAACAATAACCCAAACAATAATCATCATCCTTCTCCGATTATATTTATATGAACAATATTAATGATTACGATGCAACAACATTAATATTATTGTTATTATTTTAATATTGTCTCCACCGTCCTAATAACAGCGATACGGGAAATGATAATAAGAAGGCCTTTTTGTCGCATTGTGAGCATTGGGCACTGCCTACCTTTCCTCGTTCTTTCGTTTTTCCTCTCCGAATGCATGAAATGAAAGGCGTTAAATGAAAGAGGCAAAAGTATATTGGGTACACTGGGGGAATGTGCGTACTCCGCTCCGCAGGACTATAAATAGAATGTGTGGTATTTCTGAAAATAGGTTAAGCTGCCATCTCTGAGCTGCTGGCATGACATCACCGCCTGCCTGTCAGCCCCCCCCCCCCCCAAAGACTGCTTCCATCTTGCAGAGGAGAAGAGAGAGAACAAGCTGCAGCCCAACGCTGGAGTGGCTCATGCACTATACGTGTCATCAGGTGTTACTCTGAGAAACAAGCTTCAGCTTCTTACATACGTGGCTTGTGCACTTTATATGTCATCAGGTGTTACTCTGAGAAACAAGCTTCAGCCTCTTACATATGTGGCTCATGCACTATACGTGTCATCAGGTGTTACTCTGAGAAACAAGCTGCAGCCCAACGCTGGAGTGGCTCATGTACTATACGTGTCATCAGGTGTTACTCTGAGAAACAAGCTTCAGCCTGTTACATACGTGGCTCATGCACTACACATGTCATCAGGTGTTACTCTGAGAAACAAGCTTCAGCCTCTTACATACGCGGCTCATACACTATCCCTGTACATGTCATCAGGTGTAACCCAGGGAAACCAGCTGTAGCCTATAACAGAGTTATATGTAAAGTGTATGAGTGCCTCATACACTATACATGTCATGGGGTGTTATCCGGAAATACACATGCCAGCAAGTGCGGTCTAAAAGTGTTATGTGTTATATATACTTTTCATACCATCAGATGTGGTACCGCAATAGACAAGCAGCTCATCAGATCCTCGGTGGCCTACCCGACGTTTGATCGGTTGATGAAAGCTGCAGACGTTTAAAGATGCCGGGAGTACCAGCGCGGTACCATGAAGTCGCGTTAATTGTTTGCTGAACAGCGAAAGGGTTGACACGACTCCTCGCCGCGCCTTCAGTCCTGCCCTTGTCTGCGTTCGTAGCTCGTTCCGAGCGCCACGCGATTTTCCAAATTGATCTT